>NW_017731894.1:268792-283576 GCF_001890085.2 Hipposideros armiger
TTACTCAAGGAAGATACCCATCACGATTCTTAGGAGATACCTGCTTAAGGATTAAGAGGCGAAGCAGCCTGTGTCCTGCTGTCTGCAGTTTACTTTCAAGTGGTTCAACATCAGCACAAATTTGAGAGAGAGAGAGAGAGAGAGAGAGAGAAGTAAATATGGTAAAATGTTGACAATCGTTGAATCTAGATGGAGGGTATTTAGGGTGGAAATAAAAAGTAGAAGAGAAATAAAGTGAGAGAAGAGAAGGAGAATTTTAACTGGCTATTCAGAATTGCAGGAAGTAAAAGAGTCAAAGAAGCTGGAACCTTCTTTGGGGACATGGCAGTCTCTCATGGGATTCCTGTGAACCTTGGCCCAATATGCTGATCCTATTATTTGGAACCAGGATGACAGGCAATTAACTATATTGATAGCACCTGGAGTTTTGCAAAGTAGCCAAATAGTTCAATAACAATGATCGAAACAAGGGTGGGACTTTTTCTCTTTTTCTCTCTGAGGATCACACAACTGCAAGCTCGAATGCCTACAGGGGCCAGGAAAACACCATAAATGGTGGGACCCAGGAGGTTTGAGACAATAAGGAATGAACACCGATGCTCTGTCTGTAGGGGCAGCCGGAACTCCTCGCCGGCCACTGTCACCGTTCAGG
Source organism: Hipposideros armiger (assembly GCF_001890085.2). Classification (NCBI taxonomy): domain Eukaryota; kingdom Metazoa; phylum Chordata; class Mammalia; order Chiroptera; family Hipposideridae; genus Hipposideros; species Hipposideros armiger. Next base: position 269,445 of record NW_017731894.1, read on the forward strand.
GACAGGAGCGAAGGCTGTCTGATCTCCCAATGTTTCTAGAAGCCAGAAACTGGGATTGTTATGTGAGACCTTACAATTTTTAAACACTGAAATGGACTTAAAAATGTGAAAACACAGTGCTGGCCAAACAAAATGTCTTCATGTTGTACTCAACCCAGAAGCTGTTAGTTGGGGACTTCAGGTGAATGAAGCCACAGCTGATTGGCTGATCCTCTGTGCACCGTCATTTTGGACACAGATAAAACGCAAATTGTGTAGGCTGACAGGATGGCTGCCCAGGTGTGATGTTCTATTCTGGAATAATGATACCTACCTCTCTGAGGGTGGAGAATCCTGGCTGCCTTTCCCAGAATTAGAGTCCCCCAAGTCCAGATCCAGGGACTGCCCTTCCGGCTCCCTGTCCAGGTCCCCGCCCTCCTCTGAGGGTGTATCTGCATCCTGGACTGTGAAGGGAAGCCGCCCATGTCGTGTAAACTGCGCCAAGTCTTGGGCACAGACAGGTGTCCTTGGTGTTGAACAGGCCAATGGTCACTGAGCACCTTAAGGGCTCCAGCTGAAAACATTATTTACTTGGATAAAAAAAATTTCATAAAACAGGACTACGATGAAAAGACTCGATTTTACCCTCTGGCATCCTGAATACATACATGCTCACATACACAGATACACTTTTTTTTTTCCTTCCCTATTTTTCTTGCCTTGGGTCCTAGGATTTCATCGGCAGGTAGAGCTGGTAAAGCCTCTTCGTTTTAACACACAGAAAGCCAACCTGCTGAGGCTCCGCTCTACCCCAAACATGGGAAGGGGTATAAACACACACGTATTTGCATGAAGGGGAAGTGACAGGCGGCCATGTTGGGCGAGAGAATGACTTTGGTCAACATTGACCAAAGTGGCTCACACCCCACGGCCTCTCCTGCCCACTTCCCCTTTTGCTCCTTAAAACTAAGTTGCTGAGGTAGCCGTTTTTCTTGCAAACACAATGGCTTCGCTTTAATCATCCTGTTGAGAAAAGACTATTAGGAAGGACCTCATAGGTAGCCGAGTGAAGGTCTCCCAAATGATGATAAAAAGCTCTGCAGAGATCTTAAAGCTCCCGGGAGCCCAGACCCCTCCAGCATTTTCTCCCTGACAGTCCTGATAAACCAGTAAATGGCTACCCTGGCCTCCTCGCTCCAGCCTATTTGTTGCAGAGATGATGGAGAAGTTTTGAAATTTGGGATGGCAGGTGGCAAACCACAGTCTAATAAAGGCCAGCTGACTTTCGGGACAGAGTCTGCGCAGGGTGTCGTGTGTGACACTTAGTGGCTGGATCTGCTTCAAGTAGAGGACACCAGCAAAGTTACTTCTGTAGCAAGAGTCAGCAACCTTTTTCTGTAAAGGGCCAGCAAGTAAAGGTTTTGCCTTCACAGACCGTGCAGTCTCTGCCACAACTGCTCACTATGGCTCTTACAGCACAAAAGCAGCCATAGGCATTAGGTAAACAAATGCACATGACTGGCTTCCAATAAAACTTTATTTACAAAAACGGGCACGGGCTACTGATTTCTGTTCTAAGGCATCACTAACTTCAAGATATTTTAGGGAAGCAAAACGTATATTTCCTGGCCTCACCAGCTGGGCTGTATTGTATGAAGAGTTGTTTGTTTTGCAGTATTTGATTTTTTTTTTTTTTGCTTATCTTGTGACCTTCACCTTTTTAGGGAGTGAGAATAAGCTGTCCATCACCTTGGGTGGAGTGGGGTTGTTACAACAGAAGAAAATAATAGAGACATACTCTTAGTTTTTTCTTCTTCTTCTTTTGAAGCTTAGTTTTGGGAACTTTGTAAATGACAAAAGTGATGTTCTCAGGTACAAAATCAGTAGTCGTAGCTGCCAAGAAGAACAAAGGTTCCTCTTCCTCATCTGGCCAGGGTNTCCACAACTAGACTGAAGAACAAAACAACAGCAACTTGTCTGTTCCCCTTCCCCTAATTCCCCACCACTGTTCCCATTCCCCCAATTCCCCAATAAAAATCTTTAAAAAAAAAAAAGAAAGGGACATTTGGAGCCAGGTCCTGATACCAGGGAGGGAAAACAGCCCTGTGAGACAGCCGTGATGCCACTGCAAGCCCAGGCACGCCACCGGTGATGGCCCCACCAGGAGCTGGAGGAGGGAAGGACGCATTTTCCTCCAGGGCCCTGGGAGGGAGCCTGGCTCTGCCGACACCTTGATTTTGGATGTCCAGACCCCAGGACTGTGAGAGCATACATTTCCCTGGTTTTCGGTCACCCAGCTGGTGGTAATTTGTGAGGGCAGCTGCCCTGGGACACTGAGATATCGCCTCACCCGGGGAAGTCTGGTTTGACAAGTTATTGAAGGAAATGTGATCAACCCTGAGTTATGTCTGACCGGCTTCTAGGGGAAAAGGCATCGTCTTAACTCTTCACGTGTTCTCGTAGGCAGGGATGGGAAATGATTTAATACCAACAGGCTATATGGAAGGTTCCAGAATAAATGCTTCAAGTGACGAGAAATGTAAAACAAACAAACAAAGAAACCGCCTAAGATATTACGGCCGGACTATGTGAAGGAGGTGAAGGTGACTGATTATCTAACTAGAAAAGGGGGGGTTGTTTAAACGGAGCGACCGCCTATCTGCCGGGGAGGAAGGAAGGCTGCAGACAGGGTGGGGTGCACATCCTTTCCCCACCCCCAAACCCTTCTGCTACTAAAACACGGGAAATTACTAAAGTCACAGAAAGATGGATGTGACGTGTTGAATGTGGCGGTTACCCAGTGGAGATACAAGTAGGCACCAAACATCCCGATTCCAGAAAATCTATAAAAATAAGTGCTCCCTTATCTCGGATGGTGGAATTAGAGTGATTTTCATTTTCTGCTTTATATCATGCGCCTGCCAAAAACAATGGCTATAAGTTATTTTCATGACTGGAAAAAAACAGACACTAGAAAATCAGTGGCCCGTCTTGTCTATTTGGGGGCGGGGGGCAAGCAGTCCTGGGCGCCTTGCCAGAGGACCTGAGCACGCTGCCACCAGGGCAGAGCTGGGTGATGTCCAGAGACTGGAGGCCATCACGGTGTCTCCTCTCTCACTACCCTGTGCTGGACATGGCCTCTGCCCCTCCAGGGCCCCCTCCCCTGCCCGACTCCGCAGCCTTACAGATTGCATCAGGGGCTCCCATGGCTGTGGGGCTCCTGTTTGGTTTGACCAATGGTACTCAGAGGGTGGGAACCAGGGCCCCTGTGCCCATAGCCTCCACCCTCCCTGCTGGCCACCACGGGTCACATGTGCCGTCTCTCAAAGGTGCGGCCAGGGGACCTCTCGGGAGCCACAGCCCCTGGGTCCCGGCACCGCTGCCTCCCTTGCTGCCTCAGTTCTAGGGCTCCCTGGCGTCAGCTGTCCCAGAGCCCTGCACCACCCCACACCTCATGGCTTCTCCAGTTCCTGTCCTCCAGCCTCCTCAACACCTATGTCACGCACCTGTGTCCTTCTAGGACCCTGACTGGTGCAACCCCGTGAGCCAACCTAGACCAGAACGAAAGCCACAGCTCACTCCGCAGGTTTCCTGGGGGGTGCATCCAGCTAGAGGACGTGGCGGACGTCTCCTCCCTGCTGGGGTGCTGCCAGTGTCAGCGTTTTCTTAAAGACGCAAACAAAACCACACTATAAAGGGAACACATTTGGCTTTTAAAATAAACCTTGTAAAATAAAAAAGGCTTCAAACAAATTCTGTAGCTAGAGGCCTCCCACCGCCGTCACACACACCAGAAACGCCACGGCAGCTGTTTCTAAAATTCGCAGCGGCTCGTCTGCGACCTGGGAGAAGGCGGGGCATCTCCTCTCTGTGCCCGTGGAGTTCTAATTCCAAACACCGGCACCGGTAGACTTAAAAAAATAAATAAAATTTTTTTAAAAAGCAGGAGTTAGAGTGGCCTCCTATAGGCAGGAAATTTGGGATGAGAGATTTGGACTGGAGGTTTGGGAAAGGAACATGATGGTTGGAAGTCCACTAAGCCACGTCTGGACCAGCTTTTGTGGTTTCCAAGCTACACAAAGTGAGGCAGGAGGCAGGGGGGAAGCATGAGTACTGTGATAACGACATGGCAGCGCTGAGGCCAGGGCATGTGGACGTGGCAAAGCCTGAGATGAGTGGGTCATGCCGCCTGGCGCTTCCTGAGTGATGGATTCTAGACTTCACTTCTGGAAAGCCGGGTTAGATGTCCTGTCGTTCCTGCTAAGTACAGCCAGGATCCACGGCCGCTACATATAAAACAAGCACCAAGAGACCTGCTTGGTCAAGAGCAGATGGCCGGCCTCACACCCAGGGTCAACAGGATGGCCAGTTTCCTGAGGTTTTGTTGGGTTTGTGCCTCATATGTTCCAGATTGTGTGCTGAGGAAGCTGGCAACCAGGAACACCAGTGGGTGCAGACGACAGGAGCCCAGAACACCTGCCCTCTTTAGCCAAATGAGAAAACCCTCCCCGTGGGCACAGAGCCAGCGGTGGCCTCGCTGCCAGCCCTGTGGCGAAGGCTGAGAGGGGAGCCCGACTTCCAGCCTCACCCGCTGTCACCAGGTGCCCTGTGCCTCTGCTGGGGGAGCGTCAGAGTCGAGACAGGAAGATCAGGTGGGGGCCCAGATGGTGACGTTTCTCAGAAGAGCCAGGCTCAGCAAAGGTGAGAGGAGACGCAGTAAGGAGGCCGACTGCCCCCCACAAACAGCCAACGTGGTCTCAGGGGAGCCCCTGCCCCCACCCAGTGGCACTGAGGATCCCCTGTCCCCAGGTGTCCAGAGGGGCTGAGGGAGGGTCCTGGGCAGGAAACGAGGCAGCACTCCCCTCCCTTCAGCGAGTTGAAGACCCAAAGAGAAATTCTGGAGCTGAAAACACAATGGCTGAAATAAAAACTCAGCGAAGGCCTCAATGGCAGAGCTGAGAGAACAGAGGAGGCGCCCGTTTACTGTGGACCAGAACCATGGGAATGACCTAACCTCTATTTCTAAGAAATCATGGCTGAAAACTCCCCAAATTTAGAAAGAAAACGAAAACACCTACAGATTCAAGATTGCGTGAAACTCAAAACAGGAAACCATTTAAAGAAGCCTATCTCAAGACATGTCATCAAACTTCTGAAAACTAAAGACACGGAAGAAAATCTAGAGCGCAGCAAGAAACGCGTTCCTCGCGGGGAAGCAATTGGAGTGAACGTGGGTTTCTCACCAGGACTTCCACGTCACTGTGACCAGCCCATCCTGACGTGAGTCCCCCCCAGCAGGTCAGGTGTAGGCGACGGATGAATGAGGTCAACAGTTTTGCTAGTTGGAAGGACACAGATCTGCTTGGACCCACGGCCGTCATGGCTTGTGCAGCCGTAACGAGAAGGCAGAGGGGAAAGGAACGTCCTAAAAGCAGGGTGACCTTTTTCCTGGGGAAAAGGTTAGCTTGTTCCCACCGAAATACCTCATCTCTTCTATGGTTGAAGGATCACGTAAGTCAAAAGGGAGAAAGCACTAGGGATGGGGATGAGACTGTCCTGCGAGACACAGATGCAGGCAAAGAAAAAGGGTCACAGCGAAGCAGCTCTGTTGGTTTCGGCCTGCCCAGCTCCCGCCCCCCTTTTTCTGGACACGGCGCATGAGGCTCTGGTTGGGGTAACCTACGAGAGAAGGCAGTCACCCACGGCCGAATCCCCAGCACCTACAGGGACCTCAAACACACACGTCTTACATGACGGCCCTGAATGAACACCCAGACCGACAAGCTGGAGACACGCACGGATCACTCACTTCAAATAATTCTCTGTCTGCTGGGTTGGTCCATCTCGAGCCCTTTTAAAAGGCTCCGACCTTACCTAACACCCAGGGACAAAGAGTTCTTGCTGCCGGAGGCTTTTCCACGGATGTGCTGACGGCTCCATCAGGGCTTGGTTCAGAAAATGATTGCAGCCTGGCTCCTGCCCCCACAGAGCTCCCAAGGTGTCCGTTTGGCAGGCCTCACGGTCCTATTGGGCTGTGACGGACTCATCGCTTCTCTTTCCCTCTTGAGTTAATCCCTCGATTAACAAAATGCACTGCTTTGTGGCTGGATTTACGTTAATTTCACAAGGCTTGGAGAAGACCTGCAAATGACAGAGGCACACGGGTTTTGTGCCTGCCCAGCTATGAAAGAGGCCATCCACCTTCTCCTTTGGCCTGTGCATCTAATGTGTCCCATTATGGCCACAAGGTGGGGGTCCAGCCAACAGCTGAGGCTGAGGGGGCCCACTCCCCNTTTTAGAGTGGCTTTTCAGTGAAGGCCCTCATGTCGGTCATGCAAAGTGTATCAGAGTGGTGTATAGCTTACCATGGCTGCTATAACCAACGCGATGGCGTAAAACATCACAATGCATTCTCACAGTTTGAAATCCGTTTCACTGGGTGTTGGCAGGGCTGGGTCCTTCCCAAGGTCCTGTGGGGAGAATCTGTTCGCTTGACTTTTCCTGTTTCTGAAGGCCGCCTGCATCACTGCTTCCGTCCTCACATCTCCTTCTGCTATCTCCTCTGTCTTCTTCTGATAAGGAACTTGTGATTACTTTTCAGACCCATCCAGGTAATCCAGGATAGTCTCCTGGTCCCCAAATTCTTAATTGAATCACCATTGCAAAGTCCCCTTTGTAAGGCCACGCTCACATGTTCTGGGGACTGGCATATAGATATCTTTGGGGACCGTTATTCAGCCTGCACAGGGACTTCTCCCAATGGGATAAGGTTGGATTTTACTGGTGGCATTTGTGACACAGACAGAAGGCATTAGCTGAACCCAGACGGACAGGGGAGAGCGTGGACATTAATTAAATCCAACAGATTCAGGCAAAAGCAGGCAAGGTTTACAGGGCAACTTTCAAACAAAAAGAATGAAGATGTAACTTCCAGTGAAAGGCTCATGAGGTGACTTTTCTTGAACATCTTTCAAAAGAAAAAAAAAAAAGAGTTGCCCTGTTTTACTGTCTTTCCAGCATTGGAGGTGTCATCGGGATGAGTACGTGGCACCCAGGACGAGTGCTCTGAAAGGAACAGGCAGCCCTGGACAGTATCGCTTATTTCTGATCCAGTCATTTAGAAACCAGTTCCCATTACCTCGCAGGCACCACTTTTATAAATAAAAAAGCCATTAAACTTCTAATGTAGTTCGATTTCTCCCAGAACATTGCTCCAAGCCTTCCTCTGGCTGCCTTTATGTTCCAGGAATAGAAATGAATGTAGTCAGACATCGCAACAAAATGTAGTTAAATTTACTATACAAGAATTTGATAGGAATGGACTTTTTGAATAAGACACAGAAGAGAGGAATCACAAAAGAAAAAACTATTGATAGAATTGATTGAATAAAAGCTAGTTTTCCTGAATGTCAGGACACTCAGACACACACACACACACACACACACACACACACACACACACAAGAATACATGCACACCAATCAGGCAAATGAAAACGGGAAAATACTCACGTAAGACAAAGGGTTAACATTTTTAATGTACAAATAGTGCTTGCAAGTCAGGAAGTACAAATTAGATGCCAATGGTTAGAATTTCCACAGTTTAGGGGACGGACCGTTCTTACTAGAAAATCTTCAATGCTATCTTAAGTTGGTTGTCATTTTCAATTGCTAATATTTTTGTTTGGCAATCTCAAATTATCGTGACTTTGGCCTCATTATTGTCCATTTAGTTTCCTACTGGGTTTTGGTTCACTTCACCATATAACAGAGGGTGCCAAAAAAAATGTATGCACATTTTAAGAAAGGAAAATTCTGTATTAAAATTGTAATACTCAATATATACTGATAACTAAAGGTGATTACAAGTCATATGTATACATTTTTGGGCACCCCAAGTATTTCTATATATATGGAAGCATACTTGCATATTTTGGCCTGTAGTTTCTAATAATCAATGTTGGAGCTATTCACACATCCATCTACGGCTCATTTATGCACCCTATTGGCCGAGCTGATGCGTGAATAACTCTTACCCTCACCCTATCCCCAAATATACTCATACGGTGGCACTTTATCGGTAATCTATGTCTGTGTTATTTAAATGACTGTTGGCACATTACGGTAAGCTAAGTATAATCAGACACGAGCACGGTTATTTTTTTTCCAAACAGCAGCGCTTGCTAAGTGTCAGACACTAAATCATTTCACGTACTTTATTTCATTCTTTCAGCTTTATGAGGCAGAAAATGCTAACTTATTTTCCCATTTGACGGTAAGGAAGCCGGAGCCCAGAGAGGTTAAGTGGCTCGCTCGGGGTCGCCCCCTACGTGTCTCCACCGCATAAGAATTCAGCTCCTATTTGTCGGCAGGCCCTTGTCCCAGGGTCTCAGTGCAGCCAGATTCAGGCATGAGATACACGACCTACACGACAACCGTTAGCAGCTTGTGTTGACTGAACGATTTCCAGAAAGCCCTGGGCCATCTCTTGTGTCAGGGGTGAAAATGTCTCAGTGTCAGAGTGGAAGCCTGCAGTATACCTTGANAAAAAAATGTAAACCATCGATTTTCATCACTAATGCAAAGTCAGAGGAAGGCATCAAAATCACGGAGCAGGACCCTCAGCCCCTTGAAAGACGGGGCTCAGCATCTGGGTAGCACACGGGACTCTCAGGCTTTCCAAGCGCTGTCCGGGTACCAGCTGTGCCCCAAACAGAAATGGCTGCCACCTGCCTGCCTGGACCGCACCCAGCCTAGTCTCTTGAGAGCATCTCACTGTGATGAACAGGCCTCCTTCAGAGGAAAGAGGCCTAGCCGTGCAGTGTTTTTGGTCTTTTCTTCTTTTTTATAAAATTACACAATTTATAAAATTAGCCAGCCATGTGCCCGTGTGTGTCACACCATAGATGACAATCCATGGGAGAAAAATTGTCACTTTTCATAATTGAGAGGCGAAAAAGATGTTCCTCCGAAAGATGGGCATTGCCAGCCATTATAAAAGCATAATAGTGTTTGACAGATGCACTGGGAGCGCCACGGACCCACACCAGCCATTTGTCACTGCTGGCGTTTAGCTTGTCAGAGCCTGGCAGCTCTGTCAGACCTTAGCATTTTGCTTCTGATTAGAAACCATCGAATGAAAAGGGCTGTGTTAAGAGAAGTACCCATAGAAATGTATGAGTTTTCTACTTTTTCAAAAATATACAAGGAAACTCACATGGGCATGTCAGGAAGGCTTTTCCTGCACACGCGATGGTCCCCGATTGGAGTTGGAACCCTGAAGCCTTCGCAAGCGCTATTATTCCCAGTGAGTTCTTGTCTCCTTGTGGAGTCAGGTCAGGCACATGTTAGACTATGACCACATATGAACCTAGAAGAGACCCCATTGCAGGCAAGAGTCTGCTCATGGGATCTGGGTCTGGAAAGAGCCTTAGTGTACGCACACAGACACGCAGAAAATGGCTTTGGAGGATGGATGCAGACAGGAGATGGTAGCATGGTATCGCAAAAAAGACTGGAGAACTGAACTCCAGAACCATTGCTTCCATTTACTATATCTGCGACCCTGAGAACTCACTGAGTCTTCCGTTCCTCATCTTGAAAGCAGAGGATGTGAAAGTGTTGGAAATTTTGCATGGGGTAGATAGGGGATATGAATTGCCCCCATTGTCCTATAGGACCTGAGGGGAGTGTGTGGGCGGGGGAAGTGGGTGTGCGGAGCACTTAGTGATGATTAGTGCAGCATGAGCCAAAGGCTGGGGGCTGAGGTTCATCATCTCCTCCTTCATCATCACCATCATTGCCACCATCATCACCACCATCATCATCATCACCATCACCACCATCACCATTATCACCACCATCACCATCACCTCCATCACCATCATCACCACCATCGCCACCATCATCACCATCATCACCATCACCATCACCACCATCATCACCACCATCACCACCATCACCACCATCACCATCACCTCCATCATCACCATCATCACCACCATGATCATCGTCATCATCACCACCATCATCACCACCATCACCACCATCACCATCACCTCCATCATCACCATCATCACCACCATCACCACCATCATCATCAAGGCAGAGAAGGGAGAAAACATTGAAACTCAATTTTTCCCATAAATGCCACTTTCCCCATACGCAGTTAATTTTTACATCATCATCCACAAATAGATACCCAAAAGACCAGGTCACAAACATATTTTATGTGCTCCACACAATGTGGCTACTTTGTATAATATTTTTAAAAAATAACTGTAACATTTTAAAGCTTAGAGAATTCACAGAAAGATCCTAGCTTCTCGAAAATTGGAAGATGGAGCCAACATGGGCTCTTCCACTTGGCAACAACTGGCTGCAACTAAGAAGTTTTTGCCTCTGTTAAAAGACACGCTCTTTCTAATTTGCCACAGTCCTCACCACTCCCTACTGCCTAAGGACATCCAGCGTAACTTATATTGCCTGGGCTCTTCTTGCAGGTATATGGGTTTGCTACCCTAATGTTTCAAAAGTTTTTGATTTAGATTTTTATCTAATTTGCCAGAGAGCAAATATTTTTGGAAATTAGATTCCAGATGTCACCCTAAAAGTAACAAATTAGAATCATCAGGGATGGAACCTTTCCGTTTCTGACTTCAAAAGTCTTCCTCAGTGACCCTCAGGCATTATCGGGCTTGAGAACCACTGAAGAAGATGGTTTCCTAACCTTCTCCCGTCACTTATGCTCTTTCTGCTTAAGAGAATCCCACTGAGGTTTCCACACCGGATCCTCTAATGATCATTCTCCTGAACTCACCATGTTTTTATATTTTCCTTGATTCACCAAAGCTCTACCCAATGTCTCAGCACCGGAATTCTAGCTGAAAAACCAACCAGTCTTTCATAGGACCCTAAATTAATCTGCACTCCTCTATCCCTCTGAACGGTTCCACAGCCATCAATAAGCATTTATCCCTCCACATCTCACATATTGAAATGCTGAGAATGCCGTGTTCACGAAAACATAGACTGCATGGGATGTCGAGATCCGTAAAACTCCCCTTGAATTGACAGATAACTGGCATAAAATATTAAAGGGGGGCGTGCTGAGCCAGAAGAAAACTGTGATTTATTTTTATTGACCTGAAACCCTCTTTCNGTGGCAATTGGCGACTCTTAACATGGTAGCTGCTCTGTCAGCTTGGGCCCTAAGTGACAAAGATGGGAACAGCAGGCCAGGCTGGTGAGTTGAGGCCAGGCAGCGTGAACAAGACATGACTGTTTCTTAAGCTACCGAGATTTGGGGCGGGTTTATTACCCAGCATCCCCCAGCCTATCCTGATTGATACAGGTATCGTCTGTTGTCTTTATTGTAAATGATGCACTGATGCCTTGTATTTCATTCTAGGCTCCATCCCATTTACGAGTATTTTCAAAATGTTGGTTGCCATCCAATGGGTTTATGACTCAGCATGGATTTGGAAAACATGTTGCAGATAGACATTTGTTTTGTGGTTGATGGTAAGTCTCCGCATCCCACTGGGGCTGTGCCCTTGTGCGACCAGGTCCAGGATGGCTCTCGCTCAGTGGGGTGCCCCACAGCACCTGGCCTGGCAGTCAGGGGCTGCTGGGGACTGTACGGAGGCGGGAAATGGCTTCACCTAGTTATTTAAACGTCCTGATCCCAGGGTGGGTGCCTCTCAGGCAGGCCTGGGAGCCCGGTACGGACTGAATGAATAAGCACCCCGTCCCACGTGGAGGACAGACCCAGCCCTGAGGACACAGCCGTGGGCAGCAGTGCTGCAAGCAGCACGGACAACCAGGCCGGCCTTAATCGACTTTGATTCTCACCATGATTTTGACCAAACACTAAGGGAGCCGGGTTCTTTCTGCTATGTCCTTGTCTGAACGTGACACTCCAGCTCTGAGCTCTCCTTGGACAGGAGCCCACTCTGCACCGACTGCTGGGAGAACGGGCTGGGGTCCACACCCACACAATAGAAAACCAAGCACTAACAACGTGTCCCCGGAAGAAAGGCTTGGAATGACATCCATTCGGCTACTGCAAGCTCAACTCTCAACTGCGAGAAGCTTCTTGATTGCCTTGGCTGGACGGCGGGTAATGGAAAGGTTAACTCGGCTGCAAACTTTATTCACGGTGAGATAACTGATCTCAAACACTGAACTTTCTTCAGGGGAGCAATCGATTAATGTTTGAAACACAGATTATGCCAATAATGGACGAGCCAGATGGAAGTGGAACCCCAGCATCTTTGCAATGTATCCGTGCCTGCGTTTTTCTAGAAACTGGAAGAAAAGAGAACTCACGGTGATGAAATAAAACAGTGTCGCTGACATATAGTTAACACTCTCTAAAGATGTGTGGCTGGCGTCATGTGCTTATCAGACAGAAGCACGGAAGTGGAAGGTTCTCAGGGAGACAAATCATCAAACAGTCAAAGAAAAAGAAAAACATGAGCCTCTCCTTATTTATAAAACAATGCGGCACCCGGCACTGGCATATCTCTGCTCCGAGCTTTCTGAGAAGATGTCGCATTCCTGGACAAGAACTGGTATAAGGTAAAGCTAGTAGCGTCCACAAGCCAGGCACTCAGCGTTGGCCGTTTTATTTTGTTTTCCAAATAACTACAATGAGGATGCAAAAACAAAATGTCCTTTGAAAGAAGACCTATAGTTTGTCCTATTTGCTCCACGGGTCCATCCAGGCACGATTCATCTATGAAATACATCGTTTCTTTGTTAGGTTTGGGGTAACACTTAACCGGGTCTTTTTAGGTGGAGGCAAGTGAAGCTCAGATTTTATCCTGGGAGCAAGAAGTTGGGGCAGAGGTGCCAAACTCCTCTGCCTAAAAATGTATTCTAACCGCCCAGGAAAGATGGCCTGAGTGCCCACCTGTTCCCAGCACTGCCCAGCACGTGAGGAAAATGGCAATACACAAAACAGACGGGCGTCAGCGTCCCGTGGAGCTTATCTTCTAAGGGGAAGGAAGTGACATTAATAAAACAATGTCACAGTGTGTTAGAAGGTGACACGTGTTCTGTAGAAAACTGTATTGGAAAGGGGTATAGGGGGTGTGAGAGGAGGGCGAACAGCTGCGACTTTAGATAAAGTGGTCAGGGAGGTGTTACGGAGAAGATGGCGTTCAAGCAGAAACCCCAAGTCGGATGCAGAAAACACGACACAGAAACCTGAGGGTAACAGGTTTTCAGAGAGATGGGGTGATGCTCAAACATGGCACTATTGTGGGGGGGGGGTGAGGGCCGTCCCAGACATGGTAAGACATTTAGCAGCACCCGGTCTCCTATCCAATGTGTCCCCATAGCATCTCTCCTCACTTGTGACAAAAACATCTCCAGACACCGCTAAACGTCTGTTGGGAGGCAGAATTGCTGTTGGTTCTGCAGGAGATGACCAGCCCCTGGGGGGGCTTTCAGGAGAAGGATACCTGGACCTGTGTTACATTCTAACGGCATCACCCCGGCTGCTGTGGAAAAAACGGAACAAGAGCGACAACATTAAAAATAATAATAATAAAAACAGAGCTATTAGATCCTTTCGAAAATGGAAAATAAGAGGCGTGAAGCAGCATGACCCGTGCGCAGCACTGCGGAGCGCCAGGAGAGGAGATGGAGGTGGCTGAGGGCACGGAGGTGCTGAGGTGCGGGCCGCGCCCAGACCGATTTTGAAGAAAGAGCCGACAGCAGCTTCTGATAAACATACATGCTGCCTTCCTGGTGGAGCCTCGGCGAGTTTGAAAGGTCCTTCTGAATCAGGCGACACGGAGCTTTTGGACTCACGGACCAAAGGCCGAGTCAGAGGAACGAGAGCGAGGAAGCCAGAGGGACCGAGCTCCGAGGTGTCACCTTGAACAGTTAGACACATGTTGCCAACCCCTAGGTCCCAGGGAAGACAGCCAAACAGTTCATCTCCTCCGTTACTGGTTGAGTTGTGTCCCCCAGAATATATGTATAGATCTGAACCCCTGAACCTACAAATGGAGCCTATTTGGACATAGGGTCTCTGCAGATGTGGGCCCTAATCCAATAGCTAGTGTCCTTATAAGAAGGGGACATTTGGGGCCAGCTGAGTGGCGCGTTGGTTAAGAGCTGGCTTGGGACGCCAAAGGGCCC
>NW_017731894.1:289446-290848 GCF_001890085.2 Hipposideros armiger
AAGACTTTCCATCATTAAGGATGTCTCAGGAATTGCACTTAAGAGTTTGGGGGTGGCAGGAAGAGATTTCTAACGGTCTTGGCTGGAGAAGAGGAGAAAAGGCAAAATAAAAAAAAAATCTTTCCTCATTCTTTTTTCTATTTCTTTTTCCTTTGTGTTTTTAGGGAAACCACACTCTGAAGAGAAAGATAAATTTAAAGATAGAAACTCAATGTATGTTTTTTTCCTAAAGGGGGGAAGAAAGTGACAGTCCAAACCCAATCTGAAATCGTGTGGGAAGCCTTACCTGTAAATATCGTAATGCAAATAGTGGACATGGGACCAACCTTCACACAACAGAAACAGAAACATTGGAGTTCCGTGATCGACCAGCTGCTAGTTACTGCAAGATTTCAGCTCTACCTGGAGGGCCCGCCTCTCCTCCAACCCACTGAAGACTGACTGGCTGAATGATTAAGCACATTTTTAAGTTCAAACCAATAAATTTTACTTACATCTTTGAGAGTCCCATTTTAGTTCAGATTAATCTCATTTCTATTTCATTAGCACCATCATCTCGGCAGCTATTCCTGTGCCTGGTCACACCCAGGACACAAAAGACAGATAGTTTCTTCTGTGCATTTGGCCAAACCTCTCTTTATTTTGAGAGAACTCCTGAAGCAGTGAGTTTACTTCTCCCACCAAGGCTCCACCTTTCTGAGTGTTCACGGGTTTCAAAATCACCATAATGAAACAATCAGTTTATCATTTTCCTTGACTATTTTCAGGAGGGTCACTTTGAAATTTTACTCATTCGGACAAGGCCCACCAAGCAAGTACTCCGCAAACTGTGATGACCGTGTAATTTTGCTCTTGGTTTTTGAAAAGTCTCCAGCAGATGCACGTTAATGGCGGCTCCATGAATTCAATGAGCTGAAATACCGTCAGACAAAGGCACACACACAGTAGGCCCCACACACAGTCAGTGCACACTCAGCTGTGCAGAGTGCAGCCCAGGAGCCCCCCTGAGGTTACTGGTGACTGCGGTGCTGCTGCTGTCAGCCATGCGTCTGCCGTCTATTCCAAAGTGCTGACTCTTTGGGAAGGAACACGTGGAAACTCTTATTACTCACCAGTGGGAGGAATGTGGTTGGGACTTGTTAATGTGTTTGCGCCCAGCGTCTTGAAACCTATTAAGAAGTCTGCCTGCAGGAAAGCTCACTGTGGTGTGGGGGTGGAGGGGTTGTCTATTGGATTTTTACATTAACACAGCTCCCTGTATCAGGGTTGGGGGATTAGCAGTTGCTTAGGGAGTTGGGTCACCTTGAGATGCCTCAGATGCGATTGACACTCAAGACTCTTCAATCATCAGTTACCTGAAAGCAGACGGAGGTGAAAAAAATCAGCGAGGGCTTACCCATTA
>NW_017731894.1:299653-314992 GCF_001890085.2 Hipposideros armiger
AGATCCTAGCTTCTCGAAAATTGGAAGATGGAGCCAACATGGGCTCTTCCACTTGGCAACAACTGGCTGCAACTAAGAAGTTTTTGCCTCTGTTAAAAGACACGCTCTTTCTAATTTGCCACAGTCCTCACCACTCCCTACTGCCTAAGGACATCCAGCGTAACTTATATTGCCTGGGCTCTTCTTGCAGGTATATGGGTTTGCTACCCTAATGTTTCAAAAGTTTTTGATTTAGATTTTTATCTAATTTGCCAGAGAGCAAATATTTTTGGAAATTAGATTCCAGATGTCACCCTAAAAGTAACAAATTAGAATCATCAGGGATGGAACCTTTCTGTTTCTGACTTCAAAAGTCTTCCTCAGTGACCCTCAGGCATTATCGGGCTTGAGAACCACTGAAGAAGATGGTTTCCTAACCTTCTCCCGTCACTTATGCTCTTTCTGCTTAAGAGAATCCCACTGAGGTTTCCACACCGGATCCTCTAATGATCATTCTCCTGAACTCACCATGTTTTTATATTTTCCTTGATTCACCAAAGCTCTACCCAATGTCTCAGCACCGGAATTCTAGCTGAAAAACCAACCAGTCTTTCATAGGACCCTAAATTAATCTGCACTCCTCTATCCCTCTGAACGGTTCCACAGCCATCAATAAGCATTTATCCCTCCACATCTCACATATTGAAATGCTGAGAATGCCGTGTTCACGAAAACATAGACTGCATGGGATGTCGAGATCCGTAAAACTCCCCTTGAATTGACAGATAACTGGCATAAAATATTAAAGGGGGGCGTGCTGAGCCAGAAGAAAACTGTGATTTATTTTTATTGACCTGAAACCCTCTTTCATCCTTTTCTTAAAGCGTTGGCCTGTTCTCTTCAATGTTTTCTTTCATTAAATTAAACGAGAGGGAATAAATAAATGACCAAAATGACAAACATTAGGAATGACGAGTGTTAAGAAGTAGAAACACAGGTCGAAGTGAAGCACTTACTCTTCAGTAAGGAACTTGTCTGGTCTCTGGTTCCTGGAAACCCCCACTGAACAGTTTAATCTGAGAGCTGACAATGAGAAGTTAGCAAGGAGAAAAGTGAGGCGTGGGTGGGATAGGTTGGAGGCGGGTTGCCCACCTGCCCCAGCCCTACCTTCCTGCTCTGCTGCACAGAGCAGGGGCCAGGAGTCTGAAAACTACATTTCCAGGCTCCCACACCAGCCACTTCCTGTTAGGTTCTGCCAGTGGGAGGGAGGGTGGAGACAATATGATCAGAAGAGAAAAGTGGTTCTCTTCCTGCTGTTTCTCTGGCTGCATCTAGAGACACAGCGGTGGCAATAGTGTCGGTAGGATCTATAGCCCTGATCAAGAGAGCGTCTCTGGAGAAGAGGCTTTGAGAAGAATTTGACTGCTCGACATTCCCCGTTTGCATCGTGATTTAATAATTAGCGAAAACAAGGCCCAAGACTCAGGTGGACGTATTCAAACCAACGACTGGAGAAAGCTCAGGTCCCATCACCAACCCTCCCGCACGCATTTTATTCTCCGAGGGCTGGTTCATCCTGTGTAGTGAAAAGGAGGCATTTCCTGAAAGGAATCCCAAAATGAGGGGAAAAACTAAAACTCTTGTGGACTGGAAATAGCAAATACTCGTGGCAGAGCTGTTTGGATGGGGGAGCGGGGGGATCGGAGGCTGAGAAGATATAAGAACCTGACTTCTCTGAGCCCCATTCCCTCATGTATTGAAAGGTAAAATAAACGTTTTATACGCATGAGTAATGTGTGGATTCAACGCGATAAAACATGCACAGGGACAGGCACACAGCAGATGCTCAACCCATGTAAGCTGAATTCTAAATCTCTTTTTTCAATGTTGAATCATTGTTAGAATTATTGCAGTTGCAGTAACTCACAGTAGCTCAAACTCTTTTCGGGGCTGATTAATTGAAAACTCAATGGATAGTTTGGCTCCAGGGACCATCTGATCCAGGGGTTCCAGCAACGTCGTTAGGACTCAGCCTTTACACCTGACGGCTCTCCTGTCCCCACATGGGCTTCAACTTAAGATTCCACGTGGTGGCAAAATGGCAGCTAGCAACTCATAACCAGAAGCTATTCAGGTCACGTCTAAAGAGACTTGGGGGGTGGGGAGGAGTTTAATGTTGTGAATTTTTTTTTTAACAGTACCAAAAATAAAAACCCAAAACCAAACCAAAATGATTTCATTCGATGCCTTTGGTTCTCATTGATTACGTGCTTATCCCTGAACCAATCACCAGACTTAGGGGAATGTGAAGGTCTGATTGATCAGATCTGAGTCAGGTGACCACCCCAGGAGCAGGGGGTGGGGTCAACTGCACCCAATGCACGTGAACTGGGTGAGGGAGGAGAAGATTCCACCCCCAGAAGGGTTATCTGGGTACATGTGTTTATCTACAAACAATCCCCATCTAGGGACAGCTGTCTACTTCTTCTGGAAACTTCCTCTTGCCCCCCTGTTCTTGCAGTTGCCTTATGTGGGCGTCGACATGCTCTTACGTGATCCAATGCCCGTGGCCACCTGCGCGTGGCTACGCCAAAAACTCTCTTCGCACAAAATCCTATACTTAGGGGGAGGGAAATCCGGTTCCTGTGTCTTGGAATGACTCAAGTTTCAAGGTATTAGTCATAGAAACAGTTGCTATCCATGCGGCAAAGTTGGATATGCAGAAAGAGTGACATACCGCTGACACATAGCTCACCAAGCAGGGCCAGGGAAACGCAACACAAACGTGAATCTGCTCAGCAGGATTCAGTCCTTGTCCTGGTTCCCCTGAGCCCCAGCTGCACCCCCCTCGTCACCTCCCTGTTCTGAGGGACCTACTTCTCTTAGACAGTGAGTGATCTCCTTTGCTGGCTACCCACGTTGTCAACCAAGCGATTACACAGGAGAAATAAAAGCGGGGAACAAGGGCCAGAACTGGGACTTTGGAGTCTGAACAACGCTCCTGCGTTCCTGGCTAACAGAATGTTCCTTGCTGGCCTCTGCCTTCCGACCAACGCCCACAAAACAGTGGGTAAGTGCAGGTCACCCCCGGCCCCCCATGGTGCCGTGACCTCTGCGTTGGCCTGCTTCTGACGACACAGCTCAGCCTCTCACATCTTCAGCCTCATCTGTGGGAAAGCACATTCAACGCCCTGTTGAGCAGGGCGAGATGTGCCCTCTTGTAAAAAAAATATGTTCCATTCAGAAAATGGAAATATTTTTAATATACAGAGGGTGCCAAAAAAAAACGTATACACGTTTTAAGAAAGGACAAAACTGACGTGCAGTCAGCCGCCGGACCCGTCCGGGGCACCTTCGTGGGTGACCAGGCCTCCCTGATGCCCACGCCCCAGCTTGCCGGGTTCAGGGACACGTTGCCCCAGCGTTTTGAGCGCTCTGTTCCTCACTGAGTCTGCTGAGCCTGGGTGTGGACCGCCATCTCACTCTCACCGCAATCTAGCAAGTCAGATGCCCTCGTCACCAGGACGTCCAGCGTCCAGATGCCCCCTTTGTCCAGGGGGGTCCCAGCTGACACCCGTCATCTCAGTGTGTCCCCGTGCCTCTTGGAAGTGTTCAGCTGGGATGACAACTGCATGTGGTCCTAATTAGGGTCGCACTGTGTGTATGAGGCTGCAACATTAGAGTCCCCAGGAAGCAGCTAACGGTGGGGTTTGGGTGGAGGTGTCCGGGGCTGCGGAAACAGGCACACGGCCAGGCCTGTCCACGGAGCATTTCCACCCTCCTGGCCACGTGGGAGGGGACTGGCCCTGGACTGAGGTCTGCGGAGGAAAACGGGGCTGAAAGAGCCGGAGAGACTTCTGATCCCTAAGTCATGAACCCCTGACCTCTTCAGTTACCTGGTCGTTAGCCCAGCCACCGGGTTGATCAGGTTTCTGCATCGGAAACTGGAAGTGTCATGAATCACACCACGGTGGACAGAGAGAGGACCAAGGGGACACGTACCCTGCCCCCCAGGTGCATGAGAACGGCTTCTCCAAGCACTGCCACCATTCAGCCTCTGGGCTGGGGACAGTCGCCAGGAGCCTGGGCACCTGCTCTGAGAAGGCCCCTGCTGTCTGCTCAGCCCCCCACCCCCCACACCTCTCACCCACTCCGCGGGCTGCTGACTGCAGGTTTATGGCAGAAAGCTGCCCTCCGTCCGGCTGCCGGCCCTCGGGGGCGCCGTCCTCTGGCACACCAGGTTTCAGAGAACTCAGCAGCAACATCTGACTTCCAAAGACGCCCAATCAGACCCCTTTCTTGAGGTAATGATGCTTCGTTTTGGGGATGAAGATCGTCTCATGCGCCCTCCTGCAAAGCCAAGCCCATCATCAAAATCTAACTTCCTGCATCTGTGTGAGATAAATAGGGCTTTGCAGAACTGCGCTGCAAACCAGTATTCATCTCCTCTCCTAAAAAAGCTGAGGCCGCCAGCCAATAGTTTGTTTTTCTAAGGGAAAGGAGGAGAAATGAGGTGAACACGCCTCAAGAAGCCTCACGGGGGGTCTGGACCAGTCCGAGTGGAGGGTTGGGTGAGAGAGAGAAACAGGGCTGTCCGTGAGAGCAAACTGCAGGCGCTGAGGGAGAGAACAGACTATACAGGGGGAGCATCTGTTTATATAATATATGCTATGTTACAATGTAACACATAATAATATATTATATAGGATATAACAGATGTATTATTTACAGGATACATATAATATATATGGAGAGAATGGACTATATAGGGGAAATATGTGTTTATATAATATATACTATACAATGTAACATATAATACCATATTATATAGGCTATAACACATATATTATATATAGGATACATATAATACATATGGAGAGATAGAGACAGATGTATTTTAAGGATCTGGCTCAGTAATTGTAGAGGCTGACAAGTCCTTAATCCCTAAGACATCCTGCAGGCTGGGGCTAAGGCAGGACTTCTGTTACAGTCTGGAGGCAGAATCCCTCTGCTCCGGGAAACCTCTGTTTGCTCTCACGGCCTTCCCCTGACTGGGCGAGGCCCACCCACAAGGTGGAGGGTAATCTCTTTACTTAAAGTCAAAGATTGTAAACGCGACCAACACGTACAAAATACCTTCACGTCTGACTGGCGTTTGACCAAACACTGGGCACACAGCCCAGCCAAGCTGGCCCATCAAACGAACTGTCACGGTACGCCCCCATCGCGTTGCTGGCTCCGTGGGACGCACATGGTTCAAACTACATGAAAATTAATAAGCAGAACAACTTGACATTGTCTGCGGTCTGGATCAAGGGTGGGGAACGCAGGCCTGGGATGGGAGTTCCAGCCCGAGACAGTCACACAAGAAACGCCCGACTTTGTTTCCATGGCGCCAGGGGGCTGAATGGACACTGGTCTGTAAAAATAATAATAATAATAATAATAATAATAATAATAATAATAAATAAAACATCAGCACGTTCTAGACTCTGACAAAGGGTCCTCGTGTCTTTGGCTCTTCAGACTCTTGATATGAGCTGCTCAGAGCTGGGGCTGGGGCTGGTGGAATTGGGAGAGAGGAAACCAAGGGAGCAGGGAGACAGTGGGGTCTTGAAGGACCAGGTCACTTCAAGGACTGGCCAAAGGGAGGGGCTGGGGAAAGAAGGCAGAGACAGTACCTGTGGAGGGGTGAGAGGCCCAGAACGCATGGAGGGATGGGGGGCCATGGAGCCATGCTGGTTCACCAACTGGCCAGTTCAGACCTTCCATGGGAATAGCTCTCTGGGTGGTCAGCCCCTGGATCAGGCTAGAATTGTGCGGTGTCATGGCTTGCCTCAGGGGGAGGGGGGACAAGACACCCCACTTGCAAGGCATGGCTTTGGCCCTCCAGTGGCATAGTGGTTGTATAAATACTGTCCCCCCCTCCTCTCTCCTGGTCGTGGAAAAGCCATCTGCACACCGGCAGCTCCAAATTTTGTGACTCAGCCGGATGAAAAGATACGTCCAAATTCATTTGGGATGTTATAACTGTTTCCGTGGCACGGAAGGTTTTTTTTTTTTTAAATCTTAGGAAAATTTAGAGTTAAATATGGAATTGATGAAACCACCATATTACATCTGTGTTAAGTATAAAAACAACCCTGTATTTGGTCCAGATTTTCTCACGATGAGACGTGATTCCAACTGAAAACATTTGAGTGAGCAGTGATTTGGGGCTTGTGATTTTCAGTTGAAAAGTTTAAGAAAACATACATTTAAACCCAGTTATGTGATTTGGGGTGTTTTAGAGAGCTTAAGATTCATTCCACTTTTAAGAGTCATTTAAGCACTTGGGAAAGTGTGTTAAACAGTCAGAAAAGTAAAGTACTTTTTTTTAAAGATGAGATGATTCTGTCCCCACATGCCACTGAAAATGTTTCATGCAATTTACTTCATAGAGTTTCGAATGTTTACTTGAAACAAAACGTTAAAGTGCCAGATTCCCATGGAAACTAATCAGATTTATTAGATAAACCTTTACCATTAAGGAAGAAACTGGTTTTGGGTTTTTTTCTTGTTTTTAATTTATGGATTTAAGAAAACCAAGAACCACCTCAAAGACACCTGGGCCAGGCCAGGCTTAGGATGTTGTCATAACCTCACTCCCAACCCCAAATCAAAACCGGCTCAAGAAGCACTGATAAGGCAAAGGGGTTTGAGGGGGTTGGGGGAGAAGCAAGCCAGGATTTATCTGCAATTGATGCTTTAATATAACCCCTTCTCAGACGCCTCCATCTTCCCTCCCTCCTCCTCACCCCCCCCACTGCCTGGTGTTTTTTTTCTCTCTTTCTTAGTTATCTGTGGTAGACTTCCACGTAAGATTAAGTTTAGCCATTTCTTCGAACTGGGATGTTCATGGGCGTTTGATAGCAAATACAGATTCATTCGAGAAGATGTCTTAGATCTTCGGTCCCATGCAAACCCCAGCGCCCTAACTATGACACGTTTCTTCCGCAGCAACAAGAAAGGGTGTCCCACGCACGCTCGGCCTTTTCAATGCCGTGCATCTTGGCAACCTCAGCAGGGAGCCCTGTGCTTGTGAGTGACTGGTGCCCGGTCAGTGTCCGTGGCCCAAGTGCAAACTCATTCTACGGGAAGTGGGGTTCCAGACCCACTCTTCTAAGCCGTTTATAACTTATTTCAAGCATTTGGCCTCTGGGCGTCATCGCCCAGCCTGAGACCTGAAAATACAGCCCTCATTAAATAAGCCATCGGTCAGAAAAATGGGGAGGGAGTCATTTAGGGAAGAAAGCAGTCTGGTGGGTGCCAGGGGCTGGGGGGAGGGGGTGACAGCTAATGGGGACACAGCACGCTTCGGGGGTGACGAGAACACTTTAGAACTAGGCAGAGGTGGTGGTGGCATGACACTGTGACTGTGCCACATGCCACCGAGTACATCACTTGAAAATGGTGAAGTCTATGTTACGTAGCTTCCATGTCACTCTTTAAAGACGGGTGGTGAGCTCCTTGACAATAGAAATTACAGCAGCTACCGTTTCCTGAGCTCCGACTGTGTGCCAGGCTCCCTGCTGAGCAGCGTGCATGTGTTTTAATAACAGAGAGACTGTTATTAAACACTTCCAGCAAAACTATTGGACAAGAGCTTCTACCCCCATGAAATGCTCATCGTGGTGTCAAACGCCAAGGTGACAGCATAGGGACAGTGGAAGAAATTCAGTCTGAAGAAAAATGTCTGGATGCAGGCCCGATGGAGGAAGTCAGGGAAAAGGCATTTAGTGTCAGACCTCGTCTCGTCTCCGGGGCTGTCGCCCTGACCGCCGCCCTCTGACAGTGCAACAGGACTTACTTGCCGTGAAGACGCACAGTCGCTGAAACGTGTGCCGGCTAAGGGCCTGACCCTGAGCTAAGCACAGCGGATGCTTGTTATCTGGGAGGCAGGCCTGCTCAGTTTCTCCGGACTCTGTCACCTGCCTCCTAAACCCGGAATCCACAAACGTGCAGATTAACGTGGCCCGTCAGCTTTCCCAGAAGGTGTTGCTGCCTCCACCTGGCAAACCCACAGCTGCT
The DNA here is from genome assembly GCF_001890085.2 of Hipposideros armiger. Classification (NCBI taxonomy): domain Eukaryota; kingdom Metazoa; phylum Chordata; class Mammalia; order Chiroptera; family Hipposideridae; genus Hipposideros; species Hipposideros armiger. The sequence continues at coordinate 307,703 of NW_017731894.1, forward strand.
TCAGCAGGGCCTCCGGTACTGTCCCCAGTAGACCACCAGGTGGCGGCATTTGCACGAGTTACGCGAAGGTTGGACCTTGGAGCCGCAGCCCAAAACTCCAGTTCCTAAAGTTCAAACGCTTGCAGTTTTCCGCAGAAGGGCACTGACGCTGGTGCTCTGAGCCATGCACCCTGCGGGCCTCCTACCAGCTCTTATGGTCCTTTTTGAGTCCACGTGTCTCTGCCCTCAGAGACGTCCTCATGCTTAAATCTCTGCTGAGCTCTCTCCACCCCACACACGTGCGCACGCGGCCCCCTAAGGCCTGTGAACCTGCCACACCTGCCTGCTCACCACTTCTCACCTGGCGGAATGCCGTGCACGGGTAACAGGCAATGTGAGGACACGGGCCATTCCGGCTCAGCACTGCCATGGGTGGTCAGCTCACATGGGGCCTCTACTGTTCCCAAGGTCAAAGGTGGGCCAGAGAGGGGTTGAGGGCCAGGGAAGGTGAAGGGACCGGGGTCGCAGGGAGAAGCAGCACCCCCTGAAATAAGGAGTGATGCTGTCGGGAAACCAGGCGTGGGTGGCTTTCTGTCCTGCCCCTGCGGTGGCCTGAAGCAGGTGACACCAGAAGGTGGAAATGGCGAAAGCCAGAGTCCCTCAGGGTAGCGTCAGAGCGACCTGGCCCCGGAATAAGACAGATTAGGGGCAGGAGAGGAGGGCAGCCCCCGGCCATGGGTCTGTCCCGGATGGGGTTTACGGCTGCCATCTGCACTGAGGGACAGAGGGACCAGCACGGAGCATGAAGGAACAGCCGCCCCTCCTGCTCCCTGGATGTCCGCCCAGAAGCTTCCAAGGGCTTCGCGAAAAGGCAGGAAGTTCAAGATCCTCTTAATGAGTTTACTCAGCCTTCGGAATATCAAGTATTTGTTTTCCTAAGACTGGAAAGAAAGGGTGGACGGCCGGCCCCCTCCTGGCAGCGCAGCTGGCTAGTCCTCAATTTGCTCGGGCCTCTGACAAGCTCACGTTCATCAAAGGCCTCTGGCACCTGAGGCCCCAGTCACCGGTGCAGCCAGGGGCCTCGGTAATCCGCTCAAATCCCCAGGCCAAACACTGGCACCAAACAGCCCTGCTCCAGCGCGGCTTTGAACTTCAGTCCCGGGAGGTGCTTTGGCTTAGGCAGGACGGGCTTTGAAGGGGGAGTGAGTCTCTGCCCTCCGTCTGTGGGACACAAGGGTGACCTGGGCGTGACTGTCCGCGGCCTGCCCACCAACCCGCAGAGGCTCCTCTTCCCGGCTCTCAGACCTAGACTGCTGCCAGGGGAGGGGCAGCCAGACCTGCTTTGTCCCTTCAAGGTTTTTTGTGACGTTTCATTTTGACGTCCTTTCGGGCTTACGGGAAAAGTGCAAGGATAGCGCTGGGAATTCCTGGGTACCCCTTGTGCAGACACCCCAAGGGGTAACGTCTCGATCATCTCTTACCACGTGGCTGCCTCCCTCCCAGCCTCCCTCCTGCCTGTCCTCCCTGCCTTTACATATATATATTTACAATTTTCCCTTAACCTTTTAAACTTTCTAAAGATATAATCAAACTCACCTACCTCATACAAAGTTAACACAGTCAGGCAGAAAGCCCTGAGTGGTCACACCCCCCCCCCATTTTGTCCGCTGCCCCCTCCCCGAAGGACCTCTCCCTCTTGCTGGGCACACAGATGGCACCACAGGCCCCCCCCCCTCATTCTGTGACGTATTTTTCCATATCCTGCAATGTGTTTTATCCACTCAACAATTTATCTCCAACATCTTGCCAAGCCGGTATATAAAGTCTGCTTCGTTCTTTTTTAACTGTTGCCATTTTTTTTCTCATCAGATTGGCCAAAAAAATTAAAGTTTGATACTATCAGGAAGGAGGGAGGGTGCTGGGGAAACATTCTCACAGGCGGGGTGTGAATTAGGTGGGACGCTTGAGGGCGAGTTGGCATAGCTGTTGAAGTTCAAAGTGTGTACCACCCACAACCGCGGCTCTCTGGGTCTAAAGGGGAGAGAGTCCCCAGTGCACGCTCCTGGGACACGCAAGCACAGGCTCCCCACAGCTCTGCTCACAGAGCTGGACGTTGAATGGCGCTGCACTGGGGGTGACCAGGAAGTCACTGCCACTGTGAGCTCTCCGCCTCGCTGCACGTGACAACCTCGTGTGGGTGCTTTTACAAACAGCCATGCCCGGGACACATCCCCAGAGATTCTGTTTCATTTGGGTTTTGGTGGGACTCAGGCATCAATCACTAGATTATTCTAACATTCAGCCACCACGCAGAACCACTGAGACCCTCCAGCCCAGAAACAGCTCTGAAACCACTCGACATGAACTTTTCCCATCGGCCTGCAGGGGGCATGTGCGAGCAATATTTGGGTAAAAAAAACGAACAGCCAGGGCCACTTGATGGGTTTCATCGCCCTGTCAGGGCTGCTACACTGGCTACTGGTTTTCAAGTGCAGGGAACTTTGCAGGTTTGGCTCCTTGATTTCGTCCAAATCTCTACTGATCACAGACCAATGTGGAGTCTCCTAATGGATCTTCTACCCTATCCCCTTGAGCAGGTTGTGCACTGCACAAGGCACCTAATGATGGTGATGATGGTGGTGGTGGTGGTGGTGATGGTGATGGTGATGATGGTGGTGATGGTGATGGTGGTGATGGTGATGATGGTGATGGTGGTGATGGTGGTGCTGGTGGTGATGGAGATGATGGTGATGATGGTGATGATGGTGATGATGATGATGGTGGTGATGGTGATGGTGGTGATGATGGTGATGGTGGTGATGGTGGTGGTGATAGTGGTGAAGAAGATGATGATGATAACTGCTGAGCACATTCTAAGGGCCAGGCACTCTGCTACCATCTTTGAATGTGTGGTTTCACTTACTCCATGTGTGAACCCTGGGAGGCAGGCACTCACATCCACTCCACTGTGCAAATGAGGAGCTATGTGGTTAATCTGACCTTTCCCAGAATGCACAGCTAGCGAGTGCAGAGCCAAAGCCTGAAGCGGGACTCTCTCTTAGATCTATGGTTCCCAAAGTATGTTTGCAAGTTATCGTGGGGCCCCCCCAGCGAACTCATGACAGCACCATGCCAACGTGTCAGGTTTTCAAGGAAAACAGCTGCCTCTGTCAGACACCACACAAACTACTGACATTTGGAACTACTTAATAAGTGAAACTCTTAGGTATTTCTTTTGGCCTGGGGTGCCATGGAAATATTACTAAGGCAGTGAGGTCCAGGAGGGCTGAGGAGATTTGGGGGTGTCTGCCTTAGGCCTCATCTCTATACTGTATGCAGCACAGGGGTCGCCGCCCGCTGCTAAAATACCCTCCTCCCACAAGAATTAAGCCCCAGCTCTGTGTCCTGGCCCTCAATGCCCACAGAGGGACAGTTCAGCACCCCAAAGCTAGGATTAAGCCAAATAGGACCCTGGACATTCTTCGCTATGCTCTGCCTCCGCTCCTTCCTCCTGAAATAGCATGTCACCCCTTCAATTTACCCCTCGAGGCCAACTCCAGTGCTATCTTGCTGGAGTGACTTTTCAGGGACCTCCCTCCAGCCTCTAGGTGATTTGCTTACTCTTCAACCTATCTTTGGAGGACACGGAGAGCAAGGACCAAGCCTTGTCATCGTGATATTTCCCCATACGCTGTGTATTTCCTATTAAAATGCCAGCTCCTGTGTGTGAGGCCCTATGGCACAGTTGAGCAGGTTGTACACTGCCCAAGGCATCTGGCTGAATGAAAAACAGCTCCCTGTGCTCATGGAGAGCTCAGTCTCAACAAAGAACATTCACAATCAATAACATTTTTATATAGTACTTATTGGGTGTCGACATCACTCCTAGCACTTTACATATACGTGGTGACTGGGTCCTCAAAACCATCCAGTGAGGCAGGAGGTACCACTATTATTGTTGCCACTTTGCAGATGAGGACATAGAGGCATAGGGAGAGAGTCATTTACTCAAGGCCACCCAGCCTCTGCATAGTCAAGCTGAGATTCGAACCTGGGCAGCCGAGCTACACAGCCCCTGCCCTGAACCATTTAGTCAAAAGCCAGTCTGACCCCAAAGGAGAAGCACAGGGACCAGCCGGCTGCATTGCAGGGGCCCTTGGCTTGGCTTGGCCTGTGCAGTCAGGGGAGGATTTCTCTGTCTGGACTCGTGCCCGAGGCCAACTCCATCCATACACGGACGGCTCCAGGTTTATTTCTCTGACTCAGACTCAGGTGTGCAGCTGAGATACCTCATAGGCACAGGCCAGCCCAGTCTCCCGCTGTCTCAGGGAGCAGCAGCTTCTAATTCAGAGGAAAACTCACTCTGGGCCAGCCAAGGTCCCCTTCATTAAGGAGGCAGAGAAGAATACTTCCTCAGCCTGTTTCTTTCTCTGCTGTCACAAAAGAGGGCTGCAGAGCTGGGGGTACGCTGCCGTCACAGCCCAGTACTCTGGCAGGCTCTCCAGCTCACCCGGCTTCAGGGCTGAAGGTATGGAGACCGGGGGACCATCATCACTGGCCACCACGCTGACCCTGCAAGGCAGACAGCCGCCTCTACTTGGAGCAGAGCATGTGCTAGTGAATTTCTCAACACACCCTTTGAGCTCACCTTAGTCTACTTGATAATGAGAAAAATGTTTTGCCCAATCTTATGACTGCTGAACAGTTTGGGGAGAAGGGTGTCAGGTGTTGTCTGGGGAGGTGGTGAGCTGCCAACTCCAGTGGTGTCTTCCCGTCATGAGTACCCAGGTGACAGGTCAGCACTGGACTTTGAGAGGGCTGCTTGGGGAGCCAGTATTAATGTCAAGTGGCTCAAAACCTGAAAAAGCTGCAAACCATTATGTATGCCTATTGGAACCAGACAGGTCCATAATTCAAGTGCATCCGGTGTGGACAGTAGGGAGCAGTGGGGACTGGGGCAAAATGCTCCATTTAAGGAGGGGGTCTGCTACTCAGCTCCAGTGGGTGCTGCCACTGGTGAAAATAGGCCAGGTCTTTCCGTTTTTCACCTGAAGTTGGAAATCTAACTTTTTAATGTAAATTCTAAATATTGTCAACTAAATTTAAAAAAAAAAGTGTAACATCATACAGGCTCACAGAATACATCTGTGAGCCAGGTCTGGCCCAGGGGCTGCTGGTTTGTGATTTCTGCTTGGATTACACGGCAGTCTGTGAGAGTAGCAAGAGCCGTGACTGCCATTCACAGGCACAGAGAGAGATGCAAGATGCAGTAGACACATGAACACACATGCACACGCATGAACATGCACAGACACGCACCATGCACATGCACGCACAATGAGAAAAGTTCAGTTGCGTTTTATGCAAAATCGAGCCATCAGGAAATGCAGAAGGAAGCTATTTTAGTTCGGAGAGCATGTTTAACCACGACGGCTAATGCGTCAGGAGCACGGGTGTCTGCCAGGCAGGCCTTTCTGAGGTCCTGTGTGCCCCTACCCTGCTCACCTCATGACCCTCCTGGCAGCACTGATGTCATCAGCCTCCTCCTGCAGGTGGGGACATGGATTCAGCTGTTTGTTCACTGGCCAGGCGTCGCCAGCCGCTCCTCGGGTGTGCGGAGGGCAGAGAGGCTGAGGAGCCCACAGGGTGGGTGCTCGGACCCCCAGGTTCAAAGCACACACCTGTCTGTCCCTCTGTGGAAGGTACTGTCCCCACCTGGCACAGTGAGTGCCAGCACGACACACCCACTCCCTTCTCCCTCCGAGAGCTGGCCACATCCGTCCCCAACCTGTTTACGCCAGCCGTATCCCTTGCTGTCAATATGGGGTTTAATGAAATAAAATCTCAGCCAATGAACCATGAGTGCAAAAAAATTGTCTCTGTGAAAAATATGGGGGATGCTTTGGAAAGGCTTAATAAACTTGTCACCAAAAACTTGCCTTCGAAGTAAATGTGGACCAGACCACTGTATTTTTCAGTTCAAACACGGGATTTTGGCCTTTGTGCATTAACTCACCATCACCTCAGGTGAGGTGGGCGTCACCTGTTCTCAGGTCGTCAGCTGCTTTCTAGAATTTCCACGGCTGACATCATGGAATTCTGACATGAGCGACAAAAATGATTTTTGAATTCCACCAAGTCTCCATGTGAGCAAACCGAGGCTTCTCGGGTTTCTGCCAACAGCGTTCAGTGGGAGAAGTCGCTGCACAGATGTCACACACTTGGCTCCCTGGCCTCCGACGCTCGGTCCCCGGCTAGTTTTTCCATCCCCCTGTCTCCCCCTCCTGCCTGGTTCTGTTGGGAGCCCTTCAGCCACCCACCTGCACAGACCGAGGAGGACGTGAGGCAGCGGGCTTGTGATCCGACGGGACACAAGCGTGTTTAGGGAGCGTGCCTGGGTTGGAAGAGCAAAGAGCTTGCAAGGAGTCCCGACCAAACGTCCTCTCGAAGGACAGAAAGCAGGCAGGTGGGCTCCCTGTGGGGTGAACGCCTCAAACAATATTTACTCAGCTCGCAACTTCCTTTGACTGTTTAGCCTGGGAATAAATGGCGTGCGGCTCTTCTCAGGCAAAATGCCCACGTCCATCCCCAGACTTCACAATCCTGCCTTTGGCTCTCGCTGTGGACTCAAAGGGCACTTGGGATGAAGGCGATTCAGGCGCACAGAGAAAACAATAATATTTTCTGGGAAAAGCTGGGATAGGTCACTGCTTTGTTCTCTCTCCTTTCTGTCTGTCCCGCTGATAAAGGTTAGGGTGACGTGACCTTTTCACCGGAACACGCTCCAAAGGAAGAGCGCTTAGCTGCCCCAGGCCGAAATAATGTAAAGACTGTTTTTAAAGGAATTCATAGATAAAAAGTTTATTACCGCCCTCCCCCCCCCCATCCTGGACTTTTATAGGCATGAGATTGGAGGACATTCAAAGCAAAAGGGTTCAGGGTGTTAAAATCAAGCTGAGAGATTTTTTAAAAACCTCATTATTTGGTGGGATATTTGCAGAAACATCAAGGTTTCCTCAGCCACAGGGCTGCAGAGAGCCCTCGGTCCTGTGCTGGATTGAACAGTGTCCCCCCCCCCAAATTTGCATCCACCCGACCCTGCCAATGTGACCTTACTTGGAAACAGTGTCCTTGCAGATGTAATTCATCGTGGTCTCTAGATGGATGAACCTTACATCCAGTGGTGGGTGTGTTTATAAGAGAAAGAAGAGGGAGACAGGGGAACAGAAGGACGCAGATGACATGCCATGTCACCACAGAGGCAGAGACTGGAGGGATGTGGCCACAGGCCAAAGAACACTTGGGGCCCCC
>NW_017731894.1:317337-318972 GCF_001890085.2 Hipposideros armiger
AACCTAGGTTTGCAGCTCACTGGCTCGGTGGCCTGGGAAAGCCCCTTCTGCCCTCTGTCTCACTTTTCTCATCTCTAAAATGAGCATCAACCTGACGCGTGCCCTGCCAGTCTCAGAACGCAGCCGTGGGGCTTGAGCACGACAATTACACAACCACAGCACTCCGGCTAGTGGTTCAGGGCTGGTGGGACAATTACGAATGCTGTCCTACTTCCCACTGTAGCAACCAGACGCCGTCCGATACACGCCTGTTAACGGAGCTGAGAGCATGGCGGACACCTCTGCGTGGTACCCTGACGGGACCCCCTCCCAGCGCTGGGTTTGAGAGAAGCCGACCCCTCCACAAAGAAGAGCTTAGCTGGCTAAGTGTCATATTTCAATGTGATAGCAGATGTTGCAGGATAGAGCAAGGGGTGGCTTGGATTTTTAAAAATTAACCGAAAGAACATACCTAATGAGTATTACACTCGACCACTCACCTTTCTCCAAGAGGTCTGCCCATGCTCCCCCCGCAATACACATGGGCACGCCTGTAAGCATTTACCTATCGCTCTTTGCTCCTGACTATAAAAGTAACACATAGTCACCCTGGAAATCGCGGAAATCGCACCAGTCTGATGTATTTCCTTCTCGTCTCCCCACCCAGAGCATATGTAAATGCCCGTTGGTGCGTGTGTAACGGAAGGCCCATTATAACGCGTGTCCACTGAGAAGCATATTTTAAAGAAGTGAGAGGTGGTCTTGGGGAACGCGATGCGATCTGAGGGTCCTGGCTGGTGGCAGATAAAGGCCGCCCTGCGCCTCTTAGAATGGAAGTCGTGCCCCACTCTTCCTGGAGCACGGACAACCACGACAATTTCCTCTCCTCTCGGACCCTAGGGATTACGTCACCATCCATTCCCCATTTTTGTTTGTTTTGTTATAGGCTGTTTTTGAAAGTCTCCAGATTTCCTGTAGACTGGTTTGTTTTCCAAACTCTCCTTATCCACTTGTCCTTTCCCTGATTAGATAGATCCGGGCATTGCCCACTCTCAGCGGAGCCCCTACCTCCGAGGTGTCTTTCGCGAGGAGGTAGATGGATAGGAAGCAAAATGAAGATATACAGATGATTGTGACAGTGACGATGCGTGTGAAGATGGCAGATGCCGTTTTCAAACGCAATTACATGCCAGGTGCAGTGTCTAGAGACTGACATGTGTTCAGCCATTTAATACTCACCCCAGTTCCCATTGTTCCAATGCAGAAACTGAGACTTAAGCCATTCGCCTGAGGTCACACCGTCGGCAAGAATCAAGCACTAGTCTCTTTGACTCTAAAACCCATGTTCTTAATCACTTATAAATATTGCCTCCAGAGGGATAAAGAGGGGGGAAAAAAAGCGATAAAGAAAATAGAGAGAGATGGAGGGATAAAGATAAAAGAGAGAGGGTGACAGACACACAGATGAAACAAGTCTCGTAGGTGTGACAACCGTAAAACAGTGAGGTTTCATCTTTGCTCAAAGGCTGGTGGTATCGAGGGTCGAGGAAGTTGCCCACACAAATCAGGCAAATTAGTAAAATTGGGCACAGGGGAAACAAATGCCAAATGCATGTGTCACTAACATTACCAGGAGGAAGAGATCAGTAAGAGATT
>NW_017731894.1:320042-333477 GCF_001890085.2 Hipposideros armiger
TTGTCCTCACGGCTGCAAGATGGCTGAGCATTGCAGCCACGTTCCAGAAGGTCAAAGGGGAAAGTCATTGGGCAAGGCCAGAACAGCCTACACCTCTTAAAAGAGTTTTCTTGGAAGCACCACCCACTAATATCTGCTCCTATCCACTGGCCAGTACTGATCATATGACCACCATTAGCTGCAAGGGAACCTGGGGAATTGAGTCCTTTAGGCACAGGCCTCTCCTCACTGTCCCCCCCCCCCCCCCCGCCACAGATAAATTCAGTTTCTACTAGTGAGGAAGATGAGGGGGCTGAGTTCTATAGATTTGTCCTCTGAAATTACCCCACTAGATTAGGAAGCCCTGCCGGCACCTGTTGGTTACAGCTCCCAGCTCTGAAAAAAGCCAAGGAAGTTCAAATGTAGAAACTCTTCAGATTTATGAGTCAAGAACAAAGTCAGGGCAAATTTGTTGCAACAGGTCTAGAGAAAAAAAACAAACCAACACCAAAAAAACACACTTTGCTTCCAAAATTCATTTAAAGAAATTAGAAAAATAAGGGGAAAGACCCCAGGAGCCTACACCCCATCCTTTGCTGGAGGCCATGGCTGCTTCCTTCTTTCAGATGTCCTTCCCAGTCGGGCTGGAAGTGTATGGCTGCAGAGAGCGCCCGTCTTCAGACGCTAATTGATTTCACTCTTGGGAGAATTATCTTGACAATCAGCCCGAAGTTCCCTTCCCTTTCATCCCCTCACTTGTAATAACGGCCCGCCCGCCTCCTTGGATCAGCATGAAAAGTCGGCTTGCCTCCTTGAAGTGTCTCCTGGTTGACGCTTATCACATCAGTCTCCATCATCACAAGCCAAGTGGCTGGAGTGCTGACAGGGAATAGGACACCTACCTGCCCGAGGCTGTTCAACGTCATCGGGGGGCGGTGGGACTTGGGAGGGGGCTGGGAAGCTACCAGAAGTCATTAAACATAATTTGGTTCCAGGTAACAATTACGCCCCAGCTGGATGGCTTTCTTCCCAACCACTCAGACTGCTATGGGTCTCCCCCCCAGCTCCTCCTCGGAGACTGGGGTCCAGGAGGTCTGGGAGGAGAACCTGTGGCACGGGGAATGACAGCAGAGCCCTAAAATGATGACGAAATTCTGAACACGGGGTCCTTGGTCGTCCTGCACCCTCCCAAAGAGACAAGTCGAGGTGAGAAGAGTGAGAGAGTTGAGGGGCTCCGTTGGCCTCTCCATGTATCACAACAGGTCCCCGTGACCCATGGACTCAGTCATCATTTCCTGGGGTTACCCCACAAGACCCCCATGGGGGCTGCAGAGTAAATGCCCAGCAGGCTGACCTGGTACCATTAATGAATGCGTAGGCTGGGGACAAAGGAATGCCAGCCTACAGAGAGCACCACCACCCAGCCCCTGCCAAGAGCCACCATGAGGCAATGAAGGCGCAAAGTGGCAGAATCCTGGATTTTTCAAGAAAAGCAGGAAGTCAAAACGTTTACTTGAAATTTACTGTTTGTTTTTTTGTTTTTTTTTTAATTTTAGCAATTTAAAAAATTCAAACCCTGTGCAAGTCCAACAAATATCTGAAGACAAATTGGGTCCATGTGCCACCAGCAGACACCCCCCGCCACACACACCCCATATCCACGTTGATCTAGTAGATCCATTCCCTAGTGGTGGCTCCACCTCAGGGATGGGGTTTTCCTGGTTTGGGTTTTGTTGTTGTTGTTTGTTTTGTTTTCTTATTTCAGGTTCTGAATGACCCTTATTATCTGTTTTCTTTCAAAGCAAAAAGTATCTCTCACGTGGGCAACACTTGTTGCCTTTTCAAATGGTGTCACATCTTTCATCGAGTTCCGTCTCCACAAAGTCGGGGGTAGACTGGGTCATCTTACTTCCCAATAAAATATGAGCAACGTGAGGACTTGTGTGACACCTGACCGTGGCACGCTCCGTGGCTAAAACGAAGCGCTCTGTCTGTGCTTGAGGGTAGGATGCAAGGACCTACCAGATCCCTTCTGTGTCTAAGACCCCTGGTTCTAGGCACTCTCTCCTTACCCACACCAAACCTCTGCTTCTGTGATTTTATTCTCAGGAGACACACAAAAGGAGGCTTGCAAACGAGGCTCACACGGGGCTCGAGTTCCCCAGTGCGTTTTCTGCCGGCATGACATATTACCAAGCGGGGTCAACCCAAATTCCTCAGCGTTCAGCCCCCACGCCGGTGAGCATTCTTTGCTTGTTGCTTGTAGCAACAACTTGGTCTCATTAAAGCAAAGGATATTTTCCTGGAACTCCATGAACCCCGTAACCAGTGGGGGGCTGGAGGGCTGGTCTTGGGAAAAAGTACCAGCTCCAGACAAGTCTGTGGCAGAAGGGACCTGAAGGTCTCATCAGCGGCCACTGGGGTTCATTCGTTTTTTAAAATGTGTCCTAGCCAATGTCGCTCAAGTTGAAAAGCCATGGGAGACGTCCAGTTGGCCCAGTTTGGATGCCAGGCCCGTGGCTTGGTCAGAGGACAGAGGGCAACTGGACTTACAGACTCCAAGGCTGCATGCTGTGGGGGGACGTCCTTGAGAGATTGCTTTCTGAATCCATCCTCCCCACCCTCCTCCTCGCTGGCAGACAGCAATCCTGCATTTCCCAGACTCCTTTGCAATTAGACGTAGCCGTGTTCCCCAGTCCTGGCCAGCAGAGTGTGAGAAAAGGGATCGGACCTGGCCCATCAGACATCTCACTTGCTCTCGCCCGTGCTCTCTGCAGCCGTCAGCTGACTGGGATGTGGGTGCCATTGGAGGTGACCTTGGGAGCCGCGTGTTGAAGATGGTTGCGGGTTGCCCAGCCTGGGTCCCCAGACGGCCGCATGGAGCAGAGTGTCCACTTGCTGCTGCCTCGAACAAGACACACACTCGATGGAGCTGAGCTGTGGACTCTGTGGTCTGTTTGCTAGGGCAGCTTGGTCTGCCTTCACCCATAAACAATGTCACCAGAATAAGGCACGTGGTTGCTTGGTGCCCAGAAAACAACGTGTCCACTGTATTCATAGAAGGAATAAAAGTGAACCTTTAAGCTGACATGCGCGACAGGGCCGTTCCTTCCGTTACTCGACATGTCAGGACGAATTGGGGGAATTAGAACACCCAGCTTCTCTAGCGCCATCTGTGCCGGGCCACATGTACCATGGACGCTCCTCGCTGACCCTAAAAGGAGCCCAGTGATACAGATGTCACTGGTCCACCCCGTCCCCAGCTGGTCTGTGCATTCCGGTAAGTCTCCGTCAGCTGGGCTGTTGCCACTGCTGAGCACTGGATTTGCTCTCCTCCTCAGGCACGTTTTTCTGCCTAATCCAGGGCTAATAGGGGCTGGACGAGGGTTTGCACACCTTTTCCCTCGCCCTTGAGGTGGCTGGAAAAACATGGCTCTGAAACCTGGCCCCACGGGGAGCTGACACTCTGACACAGGGACACTGGGCCCTTTTTGAACACTTGTGGGAAACCAGGACGAGGAGCGGCTGGCCCGTGCAAGCATCCCAAGCCCAACACAATCATGAATTTTGCACACATCAGTGGGTTCTGACTCTGTTGCCAATTAAACCCTCCGTGGGGGGCATGCAGCCCACTTCATCTTCGCTGCCAAAGACACAATCCCCCCCAAATTCCACAGGGGCGGGGGGTGTGGGGGGGGTGGAAGTTCTATGACAAAGACGACTTCTCTGAAGGTTTTCCTCATTCTATTGCAGTCTGCTCCTTTCTGACTGCCCGGGGAAGGAATGACCAGATAAATTGAGGGGAGCAAGTTGCCAGAAGTAGGAATCCATGTATGTTCAATGTCTGAAAATGGGGAATCGAGCTACCCAAAGGGTGTGTGTGTGTGTGTGTGTGTGTGTGTGTGTGTGTGTGTGTGTGTGTGTAATATGAATTCAAGAGAACTGCTGAAACGATAACACAGGGGATTTGGGAATTACATAAGTTGTGGTATGAAATTTTGCCAATAACGTCATTTAGAATCAGAAGGTGGTTGAATTTTCTTTCCTTCTTTGTTTCTATTTTAAAATAAGAACAGTTAAGGGGGTCATAAAGTCAAAATTATACCTATAATAATCTTCTTTTAAAAACTTAGCCTAAAAATAAAACTTGCCCCAAGTTTAGTTATTGAGCTAGAAGCAATCTAGCCCTCCCCCCCATCCCTGCATGTGGGCATGGAGGAGACCCAGGCTTTGGAAATGGGGCCTCCTGGGCCAAGCTCAACACTGCCTCGGAGCCTCAGGGCCACTGGGGTCCAGCCTGCGAGATGAAGACAATCACTTAAAGACACTGTGAAGTTATCAGCACATGGTCAGAGCTCACTAAATGTTAGTTATTATTATCAATAGTCAGGAAATTTAAACAGAGCTTAAATGATATTTCCTATGAGGACTTAACTCCATGGCTTGTAAAGAAATGTTTCTGGTTGGCCTGGTAATGTCTGGTAGAAACAAAATAGATGTTAGCCAGCCTTGGTGTGCTGTTGCTATTTATTCATGCATAAGAATTTTCACACTCATTATTCTTTTTTTTTTCTCATGACAACCCTGTGAGGCTGGTAGAAACTTCTCTAGTTTCTCTTTATTTTTCAGAGGAGAAAACTGATTATAATGTTATGTAAGTGATGCATACATGATTGCATATCACGTTTTATATGTAATCAGTTTTCTCCTCTGCAAAATATATTTCTGTAGATTACATATGGATGTATGTGTAGATGTGTGATTACGCATGTACACGTATGTGTATGTGTGTGCACAAGGTCGAGGAGACAGCAGGGGGTACTGATGACCATTTACTGGTTGTGCACGCGGTGCTGGAGCAGAAGCTGCCAGTACGGGCAGAACTGACATGAAGGGAAACTTTTTCAACAGGAACAAAACGCAGAAGAGTTAAAAATTGAATACAACCAAATTTAAAACTCTGTGCAAGTCCAGTGACCACCACAAAAGTTAAAAGGGGGAGAAAGGACTTGCCATGTGTGTCACAGGCAAAGGGTGGGTACCCAGAGCACCTCGGGCACTCTGGTGAACCCACTAGGAAAAAGCAGCTTGCCAGCCAAATGGGCAAAGGACACACAAGGCAAAACCCGGAAAAGGAAGCATCACAGCAAATGAAAAGATGAGGCCTCATCCTAACAACCCGACATGACACGATGTGAAGGACGCAGGGCTGGAGCTGTGACACTGGGTCTGGGGATGGGGACGTGAGGCAGGGAGCGTAGTCCTGGCCGGTTCCCAGGCCAGCTGTCAGGCAGGCTGCCTCCGGCTGATGGAACCTGCCTGGGTGACATGGAGGAGCTCACCGGGTCGGCGGCGGTTCTGGGAAAGCCAGCCTGAAGCCAAGCTTCCAAATCACTGTGCTCAGCTCCGTGGCAGAGCCGGCCCAATGGAGGCCATGGCCTCTGTGCTCTCAGAGACACCAAAGGCTGACCCGCTGACGCTGCGGATGGCACCTCCGAATCCCGCCGCCCCTGAGGCCAGCTCCGTCTGTCCAGCAAAGTGCGTTCACCCCCCAGCCGCCCTCCTGGAACTGTTCACCTCCAAATTGAAGTCCCCTCCTGCACACGGACCCAGAGATTCTGTGCCACCACCCAGAGGCTGCAGGAGCCCTCGCTGCCCCCAGGTGCCATCAGAATGTCCCAGAGCAGAAGGAAAGGTCTGGAAGCCCCAGAGCATGCAAGACGGAAGCCCAGATCTGTGAGGAGCTCCTAGCTGCCAAACTTGGAGGTTCTTTCCCGCCCCCTGCTCTTCCCAGGGAGCAGGAAAAGCAGAGGGAGCCCCCCACACCGACCTGCCCTGCACTTTCCTGCCTCCAGCACCGCTAAGGGTTGAGAGTAGCCCCACTTCCTCCCTTCCTTCCAGAAGAGCGGGTGCAGCCGCCACCCCAGCCAGAAGCCGAGCCTTGGGCATCTCCATCTGAAGGAAGATAAAAAGGGGACATCCTGGAGGAAGGTAGCTGGCCTTCCGCCGCCGCTGCCTTCAAAGCCGGGCGCTGCCGTGCGACCTGACTCCGCGTGCCTTTCCTGTGTGCTCACGTCTTCCTCCCTTTGTCTGTCACGTCCCAACTTCAGAGGTTGGCAGGATGGGTTATAACTTTCTTCCGAGGTGAGATCAAAGGGCCTGGGAGAGGCCCGCGGTCCGTTCCTGACAAAGCCAACTTCCCATGTGTTTGGCGGCTCCCCAGGCAGGAGGGTTATCAGGATGCACAGGAGGCACTCTCAGCCCTGCCCCAGCTATGACGGTGCAGCCAAAGAAGCCGGCCGGCCCCGGGGGTTTCAGACAAACAGCCGGCAGCGGCGGCCATGTGGTTCTTCACTCGGACCCCACACCTGCCCCCCTGACTCACTGTACCTCCAGAGGGCAAGAGCCCTGGGTCCCACTGGGTCCCAATGGTGGGGCTTTAGTTCTAGTGCAGCTTTTCACTCTTTGTTCTGCCAGCGGGTACAATCCTACCTGGATGGCTTGCAGGGTCTCCACAGATGGACACACCTGTGCCACCAGCGCTGTGCTCCACGCTCAGGGTACCGCTGGTCCCTTGGAAGCAGCCTGGGTTCTCCCTCCCATTTGCTAAGAGATTATGTAAGACGGTCACCGGTTCACACGTGAGGGCTCTGCTCCAGTAACATAACCCACGGCGTTTTGTCACTTCAGAGAGTGTTGAGTTCATCTTGACAAGAAGCGCGCATGTGTGAGTGTGTGCGTGCGTGTGTGTGTGTGTGTCCCTGTGTGTCTGTGCGTGTGCCCGTGTGTAGGTGTGTTTAGGAAAAGGGTGGGTCTGTTCACGCGTTATGGGCCCTCCAAATTTGTAGAAGGCGGCTTTTAAATCACACCCAGGCTCCTGCTGTCCCAACCAGTACTAAATGCTCGTGTTTTGACTTTCTCCACCCCACGGGCCAATCGCCAACCGCCACAGGAAAGAAAAGACAGATCAACCCTTCTGATTCTTTATTTAACATCTTTTCCTTTCAAGACGTTGCCGGCCCCATCAGCCGGCTCACATCCACCTGGAAGACCTTTGAGCTGGTCAGTGACCACACCAGACAGGTGTGGTCTCCGAGCTGGGCCTCTGAGCTGGGCTTGAGGCCCCAAGTCCCCAGGTTGGGACCAAGTCCCCACCCTGAGGGGAAATGCTCCCTCCCTGTGGGGTCCTGATTTCCCGTTGGCCCATATTTCAGCTTTCACCCCCGCTGTGCCAAGCCAGTGGCCACACAGGTGAACGCCCTCCGAAGACCTTCCAGGTTTCCCAGGGAGGTTTCCAGGTCGACAGGCAAGGGCTGATTGTTATTCCTTGAAACACTAGAAGTTAGTGAGAACGCGTGGCCGCAGATTTGACATCAGGAGTCGGCATTCAGGTTCATGGATCTCAGGAAAAGCTGGGCAATCCGCAGTACGAGGCCCCCTCCCCAGGGGAAGGCATTCCGGTGAGGGGTGGGGTGGCGGTGGCTGCCCTGATCGGCAGAGCATGTGCGCCCCTCGTTTGCCACAGTCCCTCCCCCAGCCATACTGCACCCCCTCTGTGTCCCCTGGCTGGACCTGGGGGCATTTGAATTTGCGACCTGAGAGATGCGTTAGGGATCCTGTGGAATCGCCAGCACTGCCCGAAAGAAGACAACCTCCTTTTAGTCAGGACCCAGTTTCCTCAGAGGGCACGACTCGGTTTTGTTGTGGGATAAGGATCTTTCACAGAACTGGCAGCACCTGTGCGCTGAGCCCACCAGCGAGCGAGCCCAGGGACGAGCACAGGAGATGGAGCCTGCAGAGCGGTCACCAAAGTGCCTGTGCTGCCTCCCGGGGGGGGGGCGCGGAGGGTGGGGGTTCAGGGGAGACTGCTGGAGAAAGCTCAGGCCCTCAGGGGCAGGAGGTGCTGAAAACAAGGCTGAGCTAAGCAAAATTGTTCACGGCGGCAGCACGGTGACCAGTGGTTGGTGACAGCAGTCGAACCCCAGGCGAGGTAATGGGTGACATTCACCAGCCACCACCGCAGCAGCGTGCGAGCCCGCCCTCGCGCCCTCAGATTCTTCCTGGCTTGGTTCTGGGTGATTTACAAAGTAATTAAAGACTCCTGTGAGGATCTCTCATTGTCAGACCCAGTAAAAGGCTATAATTTGCTCTAATTGGCCCAGAATCTTGGCAGGGCCCACTTTGGACTTTACTGGGGCTCTAATTTCTCCTGCCCCCCCCCCACCTGCACCCCATAAAATAGCCAAAAGCCAGCACTGGGGCTGGGCACGCCCTTTCTGGAGCACTTGGCCCAAGAAAGCCGGGGTTTTCCAAGTCCCAGGTGAAATCGTCCCGGGCACACCCTGTGTTGCAACTTGCCCCCTCCTGGCTCGATGACGTCAGACACATCAAGAGACTTTCCTGATGAGCCTGTCTCCCCATCTGCGAAATGGGGATAATTAATGAGAGGGTGAAGGGGATCAAATGAAATAACAAGCAGGAAAGTGCCCGGCAACGACTGGCCCAGGTCAGCGCTCGTGGCGTGCCTGCAGGGGAGTGGACGAGAGGGGGCCACCTCTCAGGTCCCCCCTGCGCCCTTGCTGAGCTGGGTGGCTCGCCGCTCAGCCTATGAAATGGGTACAGCAGCAGCACCTGCTTCCCACTGGGTGGTGGGGTTTAAGTGGGACAGCGAGGCTAGTGACCATTTCGTCCCCAAAAGACAAGAGGCTGGAGGTCCCCAGCAAGCGGTCCATGCGTCTGCTGCCCTGGGGAGCTGGGCGGGAGGAAGTGTGAACAATGAGAACTAATTCCTCAGCACATGTTGTGAGCCCGGCCAGCGCTGACTGTGCCCCGTCTCCTGCAGGCCTCACCTCGGTCCTCTGAAATGCAGGTGACCTTACAGCTGAGGAGGAAGATGGGCCACGGAGAGGGGCCTGCGTAAGTCAGGCCTCCCGGCAGCGAGTCAGTGACAGAGGCGGAATTGAAACCAGGCACCTTGGCTCCAGTACAAGTTACCATGTGGTCTTCCGGGAGGGGAGAGCTCAGCCGCGAGCCGGAACGTGGGGGAAGCTGTGGGGAGACGGGAGGAATGGGGCGAGGCCCAGGCCGTGTAGCTTTGGGTGATGAAGTGTGTCCTGTTCCCTGGAATCTATCTCCCCAGCCTGGAGACAAACTGGCCATGCACCCCAAGCCCATTTGTGTCTGGACACGACTGTTGCAGTAGACAAGGAAGAAAAGTGAATTTCATAAGCAAACGAGACCTATTCCACTTAGGAGCAATGGGCTGCATCGCCCAACTCACTAGAATCCTACCCATCTGATACAGACATCTTCCCCGGTTTAAGCCCAATAATGCAAGCGAAAGGAACCACGGGCTGCCCACACCTCTGCCTGTCCTCCCCACCTCCAGCCGACCCAGTCCAAGACACACATCCTGCAAAACACCTCCCCAGCCCTTTTGCCACCATGATCTATCCCCACTGGCCCTTAGGATTTTTAGACACGCAACCAAACACCGTTCCCATAGCAACAGTGTGAAGAAAGGCAACTTCTAATTAAAGCACATTCAAGTGGAGAGGCTCAATTTTGAGTCCTCGCTAGCGTTTTTCTCTTAGTGCAAATACGATCCCGGGTTCCGTGGGCGGTCTTGATTTTTAAAAACTGCGGATATTCAAAGGGAGAGGGTCATCACGCTGTATCTGGAAGTGCCTTAATGGGAAGTTTGCATCCAGCCCGTTTCAAAGTCCCCCAAAGAGACGCTTTCATATGCAAGAGCAAAGTAACTGAACTCGGGAACTTTTTATTAATAATGTAATAGGCTCGTGTGACACACAGACGCGAGAAAAAGACGGGGGATCAGGGGAGACTTTGCTTTATCAAAGAGAAGCCAAAATCAAGGTTGGTCTTGATTGGAGGGGCTGGGGGAGGGACGCAGGTGGCGGGAACGTCTGCCTGGAGGGGGAGGCCCAGGCCTTTTTCTCTGCTCGAAAGCTAGTTCTTCTAAGATTTGGGGACCAGTGCAGTCCTGGGAGAGCCAGTGGGTTTTACAAAACACTGTGGGTGTACAATCCCGCGGGCGGAGCGGCTGTCGAAACATCTTTTCTCCATCAATGCCCACGCAGGACCCTGGCTTTGTCCGATGCCAGGAGGGCCCTCATTTGCTGCTTGTTCTTAGAGCAGCAAGTTGCCCACCTTAGCACCAGGGGCTTGCTGAAAGCATCGTCCAGGGGGCTGCCTCTGCTTTCTCTGGATCCTAAGTTTGGTTTCAGAAAATGGGGCATGCTTGGTTTCACCTCGGATTTTCCAAAATAAAAGGTCAGTGACCTGACCTTGACGGAGGTGGTTAAGTTATTGCAGTGACCGCTACAGCTATTGCATATTAACTTACGTCACTTTCCTTTTTCCCAATCTGACCTCCAGTTATGTACATTTCAAGGATTTTTTTCCCCTAAGGCTTAGCAAATAGGAAAAAAATAAATAAATAAAAGTTTATTTTATTTGGTTGGCTCACCTGCAAAAATTTAGGTAAAAGCATGGTTTTATTTGATTTTTTTAATCAAATAAGGATAATACATTAATAAGGAATGCCTAAATTTATACATAATATATATATATTATGTATTATAGATATATAATTTCTATGGGTACTAAAAATATAACCCAGCCACGAGAGGACAATTACTAAACTCCCCGGCGTTTCCGTCCTATGCATTTCTTGTGAAGGACGCACAGGGAGCCTGTGAAAACCTTTTTATGGAAGCGTAACCTACAGAGCGCTGTGGAAATCATGAATCTGCTACTCAAAGAATTTTCTTACCGTGGCCACGCTTGTGCAATGAACACCACATCCACACAGGGAGTTTTACCAGCTGCCTAGAAGTCCCCCTAGGGTCCCTTCCAGTCGCTAATCCTCACCATTTAACTGCCAGTCCCACGGGTCGCGGTGGATGGTCCCAAACACACACCCCCAAGTGCCTTCACCGCTTCACCCCACCCCCGGTGAGAACACATGAGCCTGTGCCCCCCGTATCTTCACCAGCGCGGGCTGCAGCCCAACTTTCCAGTCTTGCTCCCTCCACTAGATCAAAAATGACATGTCAGCATCCTCTTAATTCAGACTTTTCAAGCGATGAGTACAGCTACGCCTGTTTTTCCACGTGTTTATTTTTTTCTGTGACACGCCTGTATTGTTGTCTTGTTAGAATAGTCCAGAAACAAAACCAAACTAAAACAGCATGTGCACCCATGGGGATCAGGCCAAATAGAGCATAAGCGCATGCTGACAATAGGTGACACAAGACTTACAAAAACATGAGGTGCAACTGTATCGTTCCACAAGAAGCGTCTCCCAGGTATACAGAGGGTGCCAAAGAAATGTATACGCATTAGAAAGACAGGAAAAAAACATATTAAAACTGTACTACAATGAATGACGCTAGCATTCATTTGATGAATGCCATCTTTTGAGCAAACACTATACTCTACATGGCTACGTCATTCAATTTCAAAAAGTAATACTTAGATGACATCTCTTTGTTTTTTAAGATTTTTATTGGGGAATTGGGGGGATGGGAACAGCACTGGGGAATTGGGGGAAGGGGAACAGACAAGTTGCTGTCCTTTTGTTCTTCAGTCTAGTTGCGGAGGACGTTGCTTCACTGGCCCAAGTTGGCACCATCATTGCGCTCTTCCCGGGTGAGGCACATCAGTCGCCGGCTTCTGGATGGCCACTCACGGCGGCGGCTGGCCACTCACGCTGGCTGCTGGCTACACATGGTAGCCCATGGCAACCCACTGCCACAGGGGCTGCAGCCTATGCCGTTGCCGGCGACTCACGGCAGTCCAGCTCCAGGTTGAGCTGTTGTTCAGCATCTTAGCTGTAGAGGGCAGTGTCACTGGCCCTCATATGTGGGATCTGAACCGGGGCCCTCTGGCGTCCCAAGCCAGCTCTTAACCATCGCGCCACTGGGCCGGCCCTAGATAACATCTCTTAAACTGTGTACTTTTTTTTTTGGCGCCCCTGGTAGATTAAATGAAGAAGGCAAGAAACCAAAGGCATGAATGTAGGATCCAATCTTGGTTAAAAACAAAAACAAAAAAACGCCGCGCATATATAGAACATGCGAGAAACTGTTGACAGTAGTTATCTCTGTCAAGGAAACAGAAAGGGGGCAGATTTTTACCTTTCGTTTCTTTTTAAATAAACTTTTTATTTGAAAAATGTTTGATCTATAGAAAATTTGTAGTGATAGAGAGGCTATAAACTAAAAAAATCTAAAGTGTATTCATTTGTAAGAAGGGTAGTATCGAGAGTTCCTGTATAAGCCTCACCGATCACAGTACCCCCCAAATATCGTCACCTCACACGACCCCGGCACATTTGTCAAAGCTGAAACACGAACACTGGGACATCACTGTCATCTAAACTCCAGACTCGTCACATTTCACCAGTGCGCCCCACCCGCCTTCCTGCCGCCACATCCCTTCTCTGTCCCAGCATCCCCCGTGCCTCCCAGGACCCGCTCAGCTATGGGCCTGTCAGCCTTCCCTCCATTTTCATGACCTTAGCTACAGTGTTCAGTGGGTCAGGAACGTCCTAAAACACCCCTCTGTTTGGGTTTGATCGCTTGTCTTGCGATGGGACTGGTTTGGAGGCCAGGTACACAGAAGGGATGTGCCCTTCCCTTCACATCCCATCAGGGGTACAGAACAGTCACCGGGTACCCTGGAGACGTCCCCCTCCATCACCTGGCTTAGGTGGCACCTGCAGCTGCCTCCACTAAAGACGCTCTCCCTTGCCTTAGACGTGAGCTCCTACGTGCGGCCCACGCGGGAGAGGTGTGGGAGGGGCTGGAAAGGCTTGGGGGAAGGCCCCCCACCCCCGAGGGTCTACCTATCGTATTTGGTGCTGTTCTTTTACCTCTAACTCAGCAATTCTCAACCTGTGGGTCGCAACCCCTTTGGGGGTCGAACGACCCTTTCACAGGGGTCGCCTAAGACCGTCAGAAAACAAAAAGATATTTACATTACGATTCATAACAGCAGCAAAATGACAGTTATAGAGTAGCAACGAAAATAATTTGATGGTTGGGGGGTCACTACAACATGAGGAACTGGATTAAGGGGTTGCGGCATTAGGAAGGTGGAGAACCGCTGCTCTAACTCCTTCTGTGTTGTTACCTCTTCAGCCTACGCACATGATTACCTCTGTGATTGAAAAATACGGTTCCCCAAACCAGTGTGAGCAGCTGAGCAAGAATCAGGGGTCTGGTTCCTTGAGAGTTTGCCAAAAGCAAAGTTTTCTCTTCTCCAGGAAAGAAAACGCCTGTGCAGCCCACTTCCGGCCCAGGGCTCAGGAGATGCTGAGACGCCACCCATCTAATTTGATGGGCACATCGGTGTCCCAGATGCAGGGCTGCTGGAGCCAAGACCCAGCCCTGTGCTGGGAGGGGGGCTGCCAGCCAGCGGGGCGGGGGTG
>NW_017731894.1:333497-341991 GCF_001890085.2 Hipposideros armiger
GGGGGTGGGGTCACACGCTGAGGGGAGGGGGGCCAGGGGAGCTCTGAAGAAACCAGAAACTCATTAGTTGCAACCCCGGCAGTGACCTTTGCCCTTCACGTGACCTTGGAAAAGCCTCTTAGCTCCCACCGCCACGTCCATGGGGGTGAAGTGAGCATTCCTGGTCCTGCCTGCCTGCGTGGAAAATACCTTTTGATGATTGATTACCTAATTGTTGGAAACAGCTCCGAGCTGGAAGCTGAGCTGGAAGCCGGTTCCCCAGAAAGCGCTAAGCAGTGTTATTAGGGGATCAAACAGGCGGGCTTTTGTGCGTGGTGCCAAGACGATTTTGTTAAATTAGGAAACTTGCTTTGATAAACTGCCTGGAGGTGCCATCTGTGACATGCTTAATGTTTTTTTTTCCCCCACTTCCCCGAGCGTATTGAATTATTTGTACACAATTTATTTTACGTTCATAGGGCATTAAATTACTCTGAGGCCTTGAAACATTTTATAGCCAATTGAAGGGATCTGGATGCTGACAGGAGAGTTTCTGACGGGTTTTTGTCTTTCGGAGATGAAAGAGGGGGGAGGGGTCTGCAAGTTAGGGGGACACATGGTATGTAAAAGGGGCTTTCAGCTCTGCCCCACACGCCCTTTCGATGTCCAGCTGCTGCTGAAATGTTGTGACGAAACAGGCAAAGGAATCGGGGTCTATTTAATCATCTCTGTGTCTTAACCAGGAACCTTTATTGAAAGCTTTTATTACGGGAAATTTGAAATATATATAAACACAGAAAGGAGAATCTGATGAACCGCACAGCTTCAGCGATCGCCCCTTAGGCAGCCCCACGCTGGTTACCTGTACCGATTCCCTCCACCCACCTGTGGGTCATTTTGAAGCCAATTCCAGACACCGTAGCATCTCACCTGTAACAGGAAACACGGTTTTGACCAGGATAAAGGAGTCAAAACCACTTCCCCTGGGGCCTGTCTGCTGTGACCTTGGAAAAGGGCCGCTCTGCCCCGCCCGGCAGACGAAGCTGCTGTGAACTGTGAGAGTTGGTGGCCCCGAAATGGCTGGCAGAGCCCAGGTATTAAGTATGCACCTTCCCAGGGTACCGTGTCCTGCAGCGATACTCACCTTTAAGAATGAAGTCCTGACAGGTGGGCAAACCCCCGCCTCCCACCCTGACCTGAGCCCTGGCCCTGGGAAAACTGAGCACAGCTGTTTTTCCTGGATCATCTGTGACATCACAGAGCCCCCCATCTGCGCTGCTGCCCGTCCCGGCCCGTCCTGTGCTCCTCCACACCTGGTGACAAAGCTGCCTCCCCCAGCCCTCCCTCTGCGTGCCCGGAGCAGCCCCGCCTCACCCCCAACGTCATGGCCGTCCAACGTCTGTGCATCAGTCTCCTGTGCTGGTGAGAAATCTCTCCCAGGTTCCTGAGGGAAATGGACACACTGGTGCCAATCACAGGGCAGAGGCGGCCACAGCGGAGATGCCCACACCGCTGGGCCCTGACGCAGGACTCTGGGTGACACCCACAGCCAGAGGCTGGAAGCGACATGAAGATATACACGAGCCTCCCCCCCCCCCCGCCACGCAACGCAACGCAACACGATGCAGACGTTAAAAAAGGCAGGAACGCTCCCCAAAACGTATCCTTGAAAGAAGCAGGTGCAGCATTGTGGGAGGAGACAGAACACATGTGTGTGTGTGTGTGTGTGTTTCTGTGTGGATACAGGTGTGTTGATGCTTAGGTATCTGCTCTCACAGAGGTAGGTGATGTATGCACATCTATTACAGACACTAGTATCTTAATGCTTGCAGGCACTAATATCTATTTGTATTTAGACGAATGTGTGTACATGCCTAAACCATCTGTGCAAAAATACCCAGAAACAGACACGGTGTCCCGTGCGTGTGGGGGCGGGCAGAACTCAGTGGCGGGTGGGAGAGAGGAAGGTTTACTTCTCACTCTGTATTCCATGGTCTTGGTGAATTTCCACCCTGTACATATATATTACCTGTTCCAGAAAATGCATACAAGGAACACTGTGTTTCGTTCAGCTGCCCCCTCCCCCACTTCCCTTCCCCTCGCCCCTGATCTCCTGAAGGGGGCTTGTCAGCAGCGCTGCCCAGAAATCCATGTTTTGCAAACCTGACCTGGTTATCCTGACAGGTTGGCGCCAGAAACCTCTGCCCTCGGGCTGTGCCTTTCTGATCTGGCTTAATCAGCACGTGTGCCATGTGCCACCAAGGAGCCCTTCGAATGGCTGTGCTTTGTGTCCCAGGTCCCTGAGTTTGTGAGGGCAGGGGCTACATCTATATCTGTGCACACAGGACAGGATGCTTCTCAAAATGCGCCGACTCCGGCAAGTGCGTCGAACACGGTGGGATGGCCGCCAGGTCCTCACATGGTTCCTTGTAGGGTCTGTGGTGGGTTACGGGCCACTGAGAATTCTTTGCCGCCCCTCCCACGGAGTGCTGTCCGTAGGCCTCGCTGATTGGCTCCATCGGTGGGATAAGCGAAGTTATGCGGGGAGGCTTCTGACATGCTGTGACAACGAGCCTTGCAGAGTTTACGTGGGATTCGTGGAAAGTCCTGGAAGAGGCCACCATGTAAAAGGTCCATGTACCGAGACCACCATGCTCTGGGAGCACCCAGAGGCCTCCAGCCGGCAGCCCCCATCCAGCCCCGAACCGGGAGCCAACACCCACCTGTCACCCGTGTGGGCGGGGGCACCCTCCAGCCCTCATTAAATCCCCACCAGCTGTGAGCACGGCAAGGAAGACACCTCCGCTTTGTTCCACCGTGTTCTGTAACCGAGACCTTCAACGGACATCCTACACCATCCCTGCAGCCACCGGTGACTAACAAGGAGAAGGTAAAGTCGCTTTAGGGCAGAGACATGACCTGTGACATTCAGTCACTCCCTGGCCTGACCTACCTCTCACGTGCGTCCCGGCCACACTCCTTCACCCTGTGCACAAGGGCAGGCCTGGCTGTCCACCAGAGCTCAGAACGCAGGAGCCGATTCGATGTTTCAGAACGTGCTGTATCTTAGAAGCCCCGGTTTTCCCAGCCAGCCTACCCACTGCACCGCACTCTGCTTGCTCCTGCCCTTCCCCTCCAAGGGAGCACTTCCATTAGTCACCAGATCTCTGATATGAAACATGTGCTCAGGAGAAAAGCGTCCCCTGACTCCCATCCCGCCTCCTCCTGTGTGAAGTCTGCACCGACAGACTGACAGAGATTAATGGGCAGCTCACCACGTGCGGTTTCTTCTCTGCAAGTTTTCCTTTTCCACCACCGTCGTAACCTTGTGGAAGAAAGATGCACCCGGTGGCCCCCAGCTGTGCTGAGCTAAGAGCCAATGGAGGAGCGGGTAAGACGGAGCGTTATAAATGCCAACGACAGTGTCAGAGTCCTTCAGGTATTAGGACGCAGGCGCTTTGCACATGTCACCTCGTGCACCCCCTCAGCAGCTCCATGGGACGGACGGAGACCTTCAGCCCTTCGTCAGCTGTGTTTAGGGAACGAGACTGACCACGTAAGCTGAAATTAACTTCAGCATGGAAAGCGCTTCCGTTGGGTGCACAAAATCAAGCTTAGGACTTTTAACAAAACGCAAACGCTCAGGGACGGACTTAGTGTTGGGAAGAAGGCGAACGGCAAATGCATCCTACGCTTGCTACGCCCCAGGGCTGAGCACAGGACATTCCGGTGTCTCAGCTGGCTTTGGGGTGTTCTGGGGTTCAGTGAGATCTAAGTATTTCCAGAGAGCAAATGTTTTCGAAACGGGCTACTGCAGGCCACGTCGATTCCGTCTCTGAGTTTGAAGGGGCCAGGAGTTCAGGCGATGCATGTGTTAGCGGCGTCCTGCGCACCAGCAGATGGTAGAGCCGGGTGTGGGCAGCTGAACAGAGCACAGCCTCACATGCTCTCGCCCGCATTTCATGCAGCTGGACCCAAATATTCCGCCCACTCGGCAAGTGAGTGGGGCGGAGGACCAGCCAGGCCAGCCCAGACCCATGGGACACTTAATAAAATGTTTATTATTTCAGGCCACTAAATTTTGGGGTGACTATTTACAGTGGAAGGTGAGTGGGACGGCAGCTATGGGGGGGTGAGGGAAGAACACACCGGGCAAAGGGGGCAGCTGAGCTGCGTTGCAGTCACCCCGGGGCTCTGAGCACAGGCGGCAGCTGGAACCCTGACGGCCACTCGCAGACTGTGGGCCTGTAAGTTTCTCCACCTCACCGGCCTCTGTTTCTTCATCTGCAAAGCGGGGACCACGAATGGTCCAAACAGGTGGGGCACGGGCTTGAAGTGGTCAGCGTGTGTGCAGGGCTTCGGGCAGCGACAGGCACGGAGCACATGACCCATGTTTGTTCTTGTCCCTCCAATTCCCACTCCGGCCCGCCCACTTGTCCCTGGGCTGCTGTTCGCACACTCCTGCCGTTCCTCTCCCAGTCCTCGCTTCCTCCTAGGATGCTCCGGGGGGGCTGGGTCTCAGCACAGGCTCTGGGGTCAGCCACCAGCCAGCTGTGCGACCTTCGGCAAGCCGCCCTCTCTCGAGGCCGCATTGGATCGGGTGTACAACGGGAATGATGAAAACCAGTGTCATGTCGGGTCACGGACACCATGAGCTAATCTGCACGAAGCACGTACTTAAAATGAGCACGACGTGGGTGGGGAGAGCATCGAGCAACCTTCTCTCCCCCTGGACCCGCACACATTCCAATTTCAACAGGCCTGTGTGAAGGACTCCAGGGGTCAGGACTGCCCCTCCCGGGTCACCCTCACTAGAACACGTTGGGCAGGTGAGGAGGCTGAGGCCCAGAGAGGTTCGGTCGCTGCCCCAGGGCCACACAGCGAGCAGGGGGCCACGCCCAGTGCAATTTCCACGGCACCATCCTGTTCCAACGGCCAGACACACCCCACTGTGGCACACAAAGCAATTTAGGTGAAGTACAGGCAGACGTCATAACATAAAGACGACTGTGTTGATTTATAACATTCATAGGAAAAATATTTACATTTACCTCCGAGGGATTATTTCACAGGTATGTTTGCTTATGGTGAGGCCGAGATAGGAGTTACGTCTAACCTTTTTTCAAGTATTAATATTAAGTAAATAATATTGTAGGTAGTAAGCGCCCAAGAATAATTGTGCAGGCATTTTTGTCCTTTGTCCCATAAGTCACATAAATGACAACACGGGTCTGGGGTTTCGTCCAGCAAGTTTCCTGCTCACAGCAGTTGTCCAGCAGGACACTTTTGCCCTGAAACATCCAACAATCATGCAAAAAGTGACCAGAAGGGAATACCTGGGGCGGGGAGCAGACCGGTATTTTCCTTTCAAACTTGAACCAAAGCAATTGTTACTCATTGGGATGCATCCACCGATATTTTAAAACCTCCACCCAGAAACCGTCTGAAGAGACTCAGCCATCCTTCCGTGTTTGGTCTGGAACAGCAGGAAGCAGCCTGTGTCCGAAACGAGGCTCCCCATTCTCCAGGAGTTCCAGAAGCTTCTCCAGCCCTCCTCCCAGGACACAGGGCCAACCCCCAGTCATGCCCACTCAGCGGATGAGAGGAGTCAGCTAAGAGACCTCCCAAAGCTGTGGGTGTCACCAGGCCAGCCCACCCCACGATCCTGGGCTTCCCCATGGCCTCCCAGGGGCCCTGATGAAAGGGCGGTCACGTTTTACCCAGAAGCCTCTTTTTTGGGGGGGAGGGTCTCTCCAGGAGCATTTTAAGTTCCTGTGGCGAACTCTTGAATTCTCCCTGCTCTGTAAATGACCTTTAAACACTGTTTCAAAACCAAATAAGCAATTAATAATTAATAATAATAATAATAATGATGATGATAATGGCTACTAGTATCCAACTGTGTGCCAGGCATGGCGCCAGCATTTTTCCAGCCTCCTCTCTTTAATTCTCACCCCAGCCTTAGACCGTAGGAGCGATGAGGAAGCTCCCCAGAGAGGGTCCACGGGCCTGGGCGGAGGTGGGGTCAGGATTTGAACTGGCCCCTGGACAGCCCTGCGGGCGGGGCCTCGGGGCCCCTGCTCCATCCATGCCCGGGCGACACCGGCACAGCCCCTGCGCGGCTCAGTGAATTTTCATGTGTGAGTGGAGGATTGACACACCTCCTGTCACAGAGGTCCTCGGAGACACGTGGTTATTTAAGGGAAACCCAGGGAAAGGCGGAAGGGGGACGCTCTCCGTCTTTTCCTGGCTTGGCCTGGTCCTAACGCAGCCTGAGCTCAGCCCCGACCCTCTGGTCCAGCTGACTTGTGACAGCCGTGGAACCCACCCCCACCCCGGCCTCCTGGTCAGCCCCTCCTGGCGAGGGTGTCTATTCCTGCCAGCAGGCCAGGCAGCTGTGCTCTGGGCTGTGGCTGCCGCCAGGAGGGGCCCGGCAGGACAGGCAGGCGGCCTGAGCCCTGGCCTCCCCTTCGCTGACCCCGCGGTGCCTTTCCTGCGAGCAGCAGGGGACAGACAGTGATGAGAAGCTTGTGAGCTTCAAAGCGCAGGCAGGCCGGCCTGCTGCCCTTTTAGGGGGCCCCTCCCAGCTGGGGCTGCCCACTGGGCTGCAGGCCCTTAGAGCTCAGCCCTGGGTCCCCACCGGCCACTAGGCCACTAGGTCCCTCTCCCCCTCTAAGGCCTCAGAGTCAGAGGAGGAGGGGGAGGTGCGGGCTGGGGTCTCTCTCACCCAAGAGCCTTTCATCGCAGGCTCTGAAGAAAGGACGCAGCGGGCAAACCAGCCGAGGCTTCAAAACCATGGCATCTTTTGTTTCTCTGAACTCAGAGTGTAATGATTGGAATAATTTTGGCCAACCCAGAACATGAGGATTTCATCACAAGCGTGATGGCCCTCTCCCAGGAAAGCAGGACAGCAGTGCTGGGCTCGTGACAGCCATTTGCCACGTCGAGTGCACAGACCTTGTGGCTTTGCTGCTGCCTTCCCGCCACATGGACCGTCCGGGCAGGACTGTGCTGCCTACCAGACAGCGTTAGGGTTGGTTTGAAAAGTACGGGTTCCCTGAGGCCTGGCAGCTGGACGGCGGTCCTCCCCTCCTGCGGGCAATGTTTGGGGTTCTCTCCAAGTGTCCTCGGGATAGAGGCTCAGGCTAGGGTGTAAACAGGAAGAGGTTGAAGGGGATGACAACAGCATGGAGGCCTCCGTGAGCCCAGCCACCCAGGCCAGCCCTGGTCTCCATGACTACGGAGAATGTTCCAGAAGGACCAGGGGGATGTTCCTCACCGGAGGGCAGAAAGCTGGGGGTCGGGGGGGGGTAGGGGGTAGGGGTCGTACATCCAGCCTCTCATGGTTTCAGCTTGAGCAAGAGTGGAAGCTCCCAGGAGCCCCTCTGGGTCTGAGACCCTGACAATAAGGGAAGATGGGGTTTGGGGGGACCTGTGCGGGTGCCCCTCCCCCAGCGACAGGGTTGTGTGCATCTCATTTTTTTTTTTATCCTCAAGGAAACTGCTGAGCCTTGTGTAGGGCTGATGTTGCCTCTTGCAGGACCCTTGATGAAAAACATTTGTTCCAGATTGTTCCTTAACAGAAAATGAGACCCCCTCCCCCCCAAGACTGCAAGAAAGGCCTCACAGCTCCACTGGGGCTGAGGGGACCTGTGCAGGTGGGTCAGGCCTACCTACTCACACCTGCTGCCCTTTGCCTGGGGGCCCAGGATGGGCCAGAACCCAGGAGGCCCCGCTGAGGGGAGCTGGTAGGGACACAGGGGGAAACGCCCCCTTCCAATGGGCTGTTCTGATTCGGGTGTTGAGTCTGTGGTCCCCAAAAGGTGTTCACGTCCTAGCCCCCAGAACCCACGAATATGGGAAAGCAGACGTTGCTGGCGTGGTTAGGTCAGGGATGGGGTCAGTCCCGGGATATGTGACCACAGCGACCTTAGGAGACGGCCAAGAGGGCAGAAGAGGAAGAAAGAAGTGACAAGGAGCGCGGGAAATCAGAGTGACTGCGGCGGGGCCGAGAGCCAAAGGGTGTGGGCAACCCCCAGGGCTGCAAACACAAGGAAAGGGGTTCTCCGGCCACTGCCTTCTGGGGAGAGCTGCCTGCAGCATCCTGAACTTCGCCTCTGGCCTCCGGAGCCGTAGAGAAGACAGAGCTGTGTTGTCCTAAGCCGCCGAGTGTGTGCGTACCTGTCCCAGCAGCCCTAGCAGACTGAGGCAGACAGAGCCTCCCCACCCTGGCTGTGACCCTGCTCGGTGACGACTGGGCCTACGGGTCCTGCCCTCTGTGACGAGGGTCCCACCCGAGAGTCATTAGCACACGGTTTCTCAGGACTCCCCAGGAGGAATTCTTTGTGCATCCCCAATGCCACCCCCAGACAAGGGTTTGGGCCATACTTGATCCAGGGACAAGGTGGCCCCCAGCAGGGCCTCTGAGCTCTTCTGCTACCCCACCCCCCGCCCCCCCGCAAACCCGCTTCTGGCCTCTTGCGCCCACCCCCTCCTGGCCGCGATACCCCGGGGG
>NW_017731894.1:343106-364088 GCF_001890085.2 Hipposideros armiger
CCCCCAACACACACACACACACATACACACACACACATGCTGATGTGCTCACACACACTTCCCCACAATCACAGCCATTCACACACACACTTGAACACTCTCATATGAATATATACACTCACTTGCACCCACCCACACTCACATCGGACTCCACAGGGGCAACTGCTGGCCCCTCTCCAGCTGCCCTCAGCCCAGCCTCAGGAGGGTGGCGGGCCATCCAGCTGGCTGTACATTCCTCAAGGCGGGGGCCTGGCAGGGATGTCCCACCGGCCCTCCCGGGGCCCAGCTCACTGGCTGCCTGACTTCGTGCCTTGGACACTGCCCACAGGCCGGGCCACAGGACACCAGCCCTCTGGGACCCCTCCCGGGGGTCTACAAACACAGTTGCTACCATGCAGAGCTGGCCCTTGGAGATTAGACACCGGGGCCTGGAGAGCCAGGCGAAGCTTTCATGCCCAGCACACTCAGACATCTCCACAGTCCCCCAAGGCCGCGCCAGGTGTCACGTGGCCGGCGGGACATCAGGTTCCAGCTTAGAGCCCACA
Source organism: Hipposideros armiger (assembly GCF_001890085.2). Lineage (NCBI taxonomy): Eukaryota > Metazoa > Chordata > Mammalia > Chiroptera > Hipposideridae > Hipposideros > Hipposideros armiger. The sequence goes on from NW_017731894.1 coordinate 343,652, forward strand.
CCTACTTACAACTGCTTTCAATGGATGCTCCTTAAACCTGGGCTCAGACCGCTGGGGGGCCCTGAAAACAGATCCCCTGGCCCGCCTCCCACACCACCTGCCTGCCCCTCCAGGGTCCTCATGGGTACGCCTACATGCTCACGCTCCCCTCCCAGGGCACCGGTCAGCTTGGTGCCCAGGGCCAGCGCTGCTGGAAGCTGAACTCGAGTGACCCTGCAGCCTCGTGACAAGCTGGTCACTCGATGAGGTGCCTGCGTCCTGCAGCTGCTCCTGAGGCCAGCAGCTATTCCGAGGGTGGGGTGGCCAGCCTGGCTCCACCTCCGGAACCTTGCTCAGGTCCCATCAGATCCGTGGTCTCCTGGGAGGTGGGGACCCACCCTCTCAACACGCCTTACGTGAGCTATAGTCCCCTTGGGAGTGGTGGGGCAGGGGACACAGTGATAGGGGAGGTCCTCAGAGCGCACAGCTATTTCTTAAGGTCCCTAAGATCCTTAAAAGTGATCTCTGTGGAAACTGCCCACAGGTCCATGGGTGGATGAGTGGAGACACAGTGGTGATCCAGCCACACAATCGAATATGATTCAGCCATAAAAAGGAGCCGAGCTCTGACACACGCTACAGTGTGAACGAACCGTTAGGACACCATGCTGAGCGAAAGCAGCCAGACACGAAGGGAGATGCCCTCTATACGAAACGTCCAGAACAGGCAGACCCACATAGACAGAGGCAGGTTGGTGGCTGCCAGGGGCTGGGGGATGGGGAATGACAGCTAATGGGGACGGGGGTCTCCTCTTGGGGTGACGATCATGTTTCGTAACTAAGCCAGAGGGGGTGTTCGCATAACATTATGAATGCCACCCAATGCCACCGAAGAATATGCTTCCAAATGGTTCATTTTATGCTACGTGCATTTTACCTCAGGAAAAAAAAAAGTGATGTCTGATTTTAAAAGGACTCGTCCTGGTGACCAAGGGCTCATTTGACACCCGGAAAGGCCACTTGATTTATGGGCCAAGCGCTTATAAGTGAAGCACTCTGTAATGGAAACTTCATAAACAGCTGGGCATCGGTATTACTTGGAAAAATTGGACCAGCCTTCCTGGCTATCAGCTTTGTTGTGTGTTAGACACAAAGGGCCAGAGATTGCTAATCCGCAATTTCATCTGAACGGGGAAAACAAAGCTCCAAATTCTTAAACCAACTTATTAAGGCGGAAGTCCCCAGCCACGGTTTTCTAGTGGGACCTGGACGAGGGGCATCTAGTCTGCCCTGTCACAGGACAGGAGAGTGAGGCCACCCCGGAATGGAGGTGTGGGGAGGGCCCACGGCCCAGGACCCGCAGAGAAGGACACCAAAGGCTGAGAGGTTTGCCTCTCCCAGGTGGCACGCTAGGCTTTCCTGTGTGTATCATTACGTAACGTCTCCAGGCAGCAGGATGTTTCTGGGAGAAAAACAGAGAACAATATACCAGGGATCCCAGCAGTCACAATAACATGACTGGTAATAACACCTCCACCAGGCATGGTCACACGTGTCACCTTCTGTCGTAGCTGGCATGACACTGGGCGACCCAATGAATCCTTCTGAGTCCCAGCGTCCCATCCGTACAACAAGGCAAGTGAGAGTACCTACCTCACTTTGCTGTCACAGTATTAAACTAAGGCCCAACTATAGAATTTCCATCAATTAACAAACAGTTCAATGCACACCTATTGGTGAGCGTCAGCATGATCTGAGTCCGGGCCCACACTGTTGATAAGGAAACACACCCTGAACGCATACGACACACTATACTCCTCAACAGTGTCACTGCACTTGGCACCTTGGAGATCCTGGCCCTGTTCTTAAAAAGTGTGCAAAGGTGTGAGGAACTCAGACTTCTGTACAAGAATAAGATAATACAAGACAAAATATCATAAAGTGCCCTAATCAAAAATATGTTGTCTACCTCCAACTTGGCCTTGGGAAGGCCATTTCTAGATGACTGTCCCAAGGTGAATTATAAACATCTACAAATTGTGGAGATAGGAGGGTCTGGGCAGCAAATATGGATGGTGACCAGGAGAAGGCCTCCGAAAGGACAAAATAGGGGGGGCATTTGAGGTCCCCAGGGGAGACTATAACACTGACCTGTGCAGACCTGGCTGAGTTTATGGTGTAGCCTCTGGGCAGAAAGGACCCCAGGCAGAGAATTTGCCAGCCTCAGTCAGATGGATAGTCAGTGCAGCTGGGACAAGAAAGGCATGTTGAGGAAAGCAAAAATGTCATCATTGTCACCACCATCACAATCACCACCATCACCATCATCGCCATCATCACCACCATCACCACCATCATCATCACCATCACCACCATCATCATAATCACCGCTAACATTCTCTGAGTGATCGCTGGTTCAAGACTCAGTTCAAAGCCCGTGCACTATTTCATTTAGTTCCTTCAACAGCCTCCTGATGTAGGTTCTACAATTGCCCCACTTGATGGATGAGAAAACTGAGGTTCAGAGAGGTTGACAAGATGCCCAAGGTCAGACAGCTAGGCAGCGGTGGGGTCAGGCTGGGCTCAGCTGAGACATGTGACCTCTCCAGCATGTTGACCTCATGGTAGAAGGCCTTTTATCACGGTGGCTAGAAGCTCTGAAGGTCTTGTGTTCCAAGAAACCGAGACAGAGCTGAAAGGCCTTTGAGGGAGTAGCTTTAGAAGGCATGAGGCATCGCCTTCTGATTACATGTGGGAGAAAATGTCACGGGGGCATAAGCGTTGTGAGGCATGGATTGGGCGCCATCTTGGAGGCTGGCTCCCACACTGGGAATGAACATGGCTTTCTCCACAATCCACTCTGGATTCACTGCATGGCTCTTATTGGACGCCTACCATCTGTCAAGAACTGTCCTCAGCAACAAGTAAGCAGGACACACACGGTTCTGCTCACGTGACAGTTACTCTGCAGTGGGAGGTGGGTGGACAGAAGGCAAACAACCGCAAGTAAGGTATCAACACAATAGTTGCAACGAGTGGTCATCGTGTTAAAGACAGACATAGATAGAGGACAGAAATGCTAGGCCTCTCTGAGGTGCTCTGGGACAGTTGATCTACATGAACAGGAAGGGCTCTCTGGGAAAAGAACAGTTTGGGAAGGGAACATCATGTGTGATACAGTGGAGCAGAGCCCAGGCTCTCAAGGGATAAAGGACAGGCCCATGAGGAAGCGGTGAGCAGGGTGAGTAGCAGGAAGAGCTTCAGAGTGGGGGAGCCCAGACGAGGGGTATTGAGGGGTCACAGTACACGGTGTGGGTTTTATCTCAAGTTCACTGGGATCTCTGAGGCAGAAGTCACTGGGCCGTTGAGGTATGTGTGGCTTGCAACCAGCTGGGCACATCCAGACGAGAAGTGGCTTGGCAGGACCAGCCTGCCCTTAGCACAACCACAACATGGGTGACTCCCCCCTGGGACCTGTCACTCCAGCCCACACTCGGTATCTGCCTCTCACACCCACGCCCGGAAACCACATGCAATTCAGGAGGGTGACCCAGGGGCTCGGCCAGCCAGCCAGAGAGAAAAAAATGCCGAATGAAGTCGGTTACAGGAAAGTGTCATGCAAGAGGAGGCCTTAAAACTCTGCCTGGAAAGGATTCCGCCAGCCTCTGGGTTATTTTGGACGTGTCTTTTGAAAAAAATCAAAGGAAAAAAGTGACACTTGTTTCCACTGTCAACAAGGAACCCCGTCAGCACGGGGAAGCAGTGCAGTTACATTTCGAGTTCCAAAAATATCAACCCTTCAGCTGTGGGATCCTCTGAACCTGTTGTTTCACCAAGCTTTCTTGTTTGATTTTGTTTTGTACTTCAACATAACCCTGTTAGCCCGCCCCCTCCTACCCCACCCCCCCATAAAAAAGAGTGTACGGTGTCATCAAAGTGTCCACAATGGTAGACCAGCCGGCCTTCTGGTAAACCAATGACTTCCCAGTATTCCTACAGTAGACCTTTGTTTTGACACTCAGCATCCATTTCTTCATCTTCCAGTAACAGTACCCTAAGTTTTTTTTAGGAATCCTTCTCTCCTTATTCTCATGCACCATCACTCATGCTATCTACAGAGATGGTCATGCGAATCAGGCCTGGCCAATCAGAACCCTGTATCTCTTTGGCCCCATGATTGGTTCTGGGATAGACATGTGACCCAATTCTAGCCAATAACCATCAAGCTGAGAACTTCTGTTCACACAGGTGAGGGAGAGAATATCTTGTTTCCACGGGGCTTGAAGCAGAGATGATGTCAGCTGGGGACCCTAAACTAGGGACACTGGGGACACTACTGCTGAGCATGAGGACACATGGAGGACAGAAGGACTGAGAGATGGCTTTGATGATGGTATTTGAGTCTAACCATGCCCCAGACCCCTCATTTGCAGAAATGATAGTTCCAGCGAGCCCTTGGCTGCACCTCTCACAGTCACTCCAGCAGGAGAAGTCTGGGTTCAGATTGCAGCCAGGTCAGCTGCCCCTGACTTCCTTCCCATGGGAAAGACGACCTCTGGATCTGGCCGGGCACTTTTTTCAGTCTTGGTTTCTCGATAGTTTCCCATCCTGCAACTGTCCTCTTGGGATCCCTCCTGGTTGTTTTCTGTCACGCTGGGACTGGGAACATTCACTCTTGTGTTTGTTTTCACAGAGTTTGCAAACTTGAGTCTTGGCCTTAAACCAGGGAAGTCATCAGCTTTTTCCATCCACCCACTGCCACCCCCTCCCCGCGGGCCCCCAGAAGAGCCCTGGGAACACGGTGGGCAGGACTTCTGTGAGCAGCCCAAGCTCCCAGCCACGCGAGGGGTGCTCATCACCCCTTACCACCCGCCCACCACGGTTGGGCTCCATAGCTGTCACCCAAGCTAAATGCCACCTCCTTCCCATGGGTGGGGATATATACTCTCCCGGCTGCCCTGGCACCTTGTGCAGACACTCAGCAGTGTCTCCAAAGGTGGAGACCCTCTGGGACTCAGAGCCCAGGCCCAGACCCCTCCTCTCTTGCATAGGTGTCTTTGACACCGCCCCACATTCAAGGTCAGACGCCACAGGACCAAGGCCAGAATGCATTCACCCCCGGATGTCACTCCAGTACGGCAACAGAGAGTGAGTCATAGCTAATTCTGCTTAGGCCGCGCTCAATTGGCACAGCCAGACCAAAATACTTTGGGCTAATTCATTTGGCAGGAGCATCAAAGCCCACAGAGGATCGAGTCCAAGTTTTCTCCTCTTTTAAAAATAAAATAAAAATGAAACGAAAACAAATCCCGGCGTGAAGAGAAGCAAAACTCTGATTATCTTTCATCTCCTGTGTTTGCTGGAATGGGAATGCCATGAAGCCATGACCTGTGTCTGGCTTGGGTCCCCCTTATGGCCCCTGCGCCTCACAGAACGCCTGGCACATGGTAGGTGCTCACGAAAGGTCTGCTAGAAGGCGTTCCAGTCACTATGGCTGGATGAGAAACCACCCACAACTTAATGGCAGCAGACAGCCATTTCATTACACTCGTGAGTTCTGTGGGTTAAGAGTTTGGATAGAGCCAGCCAGGGACGGCTTCTCTCTGCTCTATAGCCTCTGAGATCTTGGCTTTCAATGACCCCAGGCTGGGGGGACTCAAAGGCTAGAAGCTGCACTCAACCTGGGCGTATGCTCTCTCACATACCTGGTGGGTGATTCTGCCTTTCTGTCTGTGAGACCTCAGCTGGGCTGTCAGCTAAAGCACCTACGTGTGGGTGCCTTTCCATATTGTCACGTGTGGGGTAGTTTGAGCCCCCTCAGTGTGGCAGTAGGATTCCAGGACAAGTGTCTTCAAAGGAGCCAGGATCACCAGTTATGACTCACTCTCAGAAGTCACTTAGCATCACTTCTGCAGTCCACAGCCCACTCATTCAAATGGAAGAAATATAGGCCCTGTTCTTGATGGGAGGGCTGGGGTCAAAGTCCCCGTGAGAGCACGTGGGATGGGAGGGGTCCCTGCAGCCACTCTGTGACATAGGATCTGCCTCCGATGGTAAAAGGAAGAGACCCAGGTAGGACAGGAAACCAAGGCGTCCTTGCAGTGACTTGCTCAACCCCATTCAAGGTTTCCTCATAAAGTGGCCTTAAGCATCACTAAAAATGGACGGATTGACCTCAAAGTCAGAGGTGAATCCGCAGCAGCTCCCTTGAGAACACGACGTATCAACCTGGGGGGTCATACAGTGTTTGGGTTGAAACGGAAGCCAGATTGTGTCGGCATCTCTGTCATAACATTGTGCTATAGCTTTGCAAGGTGTCATCCTTAGGGAAAGTGGGTGCAGGTCCATAGGGTCTCTGTGCAGTGTTTGTATGGCTTTCCAGTTCTTCCAACACACATTTCAGTTAGAAGGAGGGGAAGCCAGGTTCCTGGGATTTGAGTCTGGGTGCCGCCACTGCCCAGCAGGGTAAACAGACCCACACCTGAACCTCTCTGGGCCCAGCTTGTCACCTGTGAAGTGCGGCTGATCGTAATACAGACTTCATATAGGTGCCGAGAGGGTTTAAAAAGCGACGCATGTAAAGGATTAGGAAGAACAGCTGGCACTAAGAGGCGATCTCGGAATTTCACCAGCCTCCCCGTCATCGGACACAACGCCTTTCCATCAAATCGCAGGCATTCAGGATGATGTCCATCTTCTGGACAACCAGGAAGGAAACGCTAGCAGCTGCCTTAGAAAAGTTGCCAGGCCAGAAACCTGTCTGTCCGTGAGATCACTATAAAGTTGTCTGTTGGCCAAAGCACCCTGCGGACTGCTGAGGCTGCCGGCGACGACAGTGAAAAAAGCCAGGGTGGAACAAGGTAGCCCGTGTTGAGATGGCCTGGTCTGTGGCCTGGGAGTCAGGACACAGGGGACCCATGGGAGCACGGACCGACGGCCTGCACGCTGACCCCTTCCCAGGCACTGGAAGGTCTGTACATGGAAATAGAACGTGCGAGCCTTTTATTGGGGGGGGGGCACACTGTGCGCCAAGCTCTTTGGCTCTGGTCTTCTATGTAAAACGTACACGACTGTTATGTTTTTCTCCACGTGTTAGATTGGTTCACGGAGGCTCAGAGAGGCTGTCCTTCGCGGAAGGCCACACAGCTTGGAATTGGAGCAAAACACGGTTTGAAGCCAGCCGGCTGGCTCGGGAGTGTGTTTTCTTCCGCCCCTTTCCTTCGCCGGCCCCTCCCTGCGGCCAGGGTCGGAGCCGGCCCCCCGCGGGCGCTCCACCAGGCTCTGGCCTGTCTGGGAGCCGCATTAGCTAACTCTTGCTTTTGCACGGCTGCCCGTCGATGTGTTCAGATGGCAGCCGCGCACTCTGCCGGGAGCACCCGCGGCCCAGAGCGGCACGGCCTGAGCTCTGTGACTGACAGCAGCTGAGCTCTCCCTTAGGGCCCCAAGTTCCCTCTGTTAGAGATTTCTTAGAGTCATTTTTCAGTTTGTTAACTGGACGCTAGATTTAGATGCAGAGGCGGGAGGAGCAGTTGAAGCCCGTGCACACCCCGGGCGGGCGTCCCGGTGAGCTCTGCTGCCCCTCCCAGGAAGCTGGGAAGCAAGTAAATGGACTCAGGTGACTCCTTCCGTTCTCCTCGATATTTTCGTTCATTCGTGTATTCAGCTGGACCCCCAGGGCGCCCATGACATGTCAATATGATGCTACGTGAGGGTTACTGAGAAAGTCGATCAATAGTCTCTACTGCAGAGGGCTGACTCCACACTGAGTGAGACCGCAGGCCTGCTGGTGGGAGCTGGAGCACGGCACGGACGGTGACGTGGGGGACCCCGGGCAGGAGGCCAGCCAGTGCCCGAGGATGGACCGGTGGAGCTGGCCATCTAAGGCCTTGGGGCAGGACAGTGCTGAGAGCCTAGTGTGTATAGGGGGCGGGGGAGAAGGGGGGCTCCCCAGAAGGGGCCAAACGAGCGGCGGTGCCACAGGCTGCTCCTTTAGATGACGCATGCACCCTCCGGCTGGCCGCAGACCTCGCCAGTCCCTCATCGCTCTGCCCTGAGGCCAGCCACCAGCAAACTGGTGCTCCTTTCTAGGCCGCTGTTTATCGTGGAGAGAAGGTGAAGGTGGAGTGTTTCTGGCACACACGGCTCTGTCGGAGGGCAGAAGCCTGAGCTGGAGGCACGGCGACACGCTGCTGCCGCGCGGGTGTTGTCCCTGGAGGCGACCCTCGCCCTAAGCCTCCGTCTGCCCTGCAGCTGCGTCCATGTCCTTTGTCTAGGTTTCCACGTTGACTGCGGGACCTCCTATTTTTAATGGAACTAAGCACCGTTTAGTGTTGCGGGTTGAGCTGTGTCCCCCCCAAAAAAGATCTGCTGACACCCTAAGCCCTGGAACCTCAGACTGCGACCTTAGTTGGAAGTAAGGTCTTTGCTTAGGTAATTAGTTAAGATGAGGTCATACTGTGGCGGGCTGGGTCCCTCATCCACTATGACTTGTGTCCTCATAATCGAAGAGGCACAGAGGAGAGACTGCCACGTGAAGACAGAGGCAGAGATTGGAGTGATGTAGCTTCCAGCCAAAGGTACCAAGGGCACAAGGGTGCCAGCAGCCAATAGAAACGAGGAGAAGGCAGGAAGGCCCCTCCCCCAACCTTCAGAGGGAGCATGGCCCTGAGGACACCTTGACCTGGGACTTCTGGCCTCCAGGTCAGTGAGAGCATAAATTCCTGTTGTTTTAACCCACCCAGCGTGTGGCCTGTTGTTTTGGCAGCCCTGAGAAACTAGCCCATTTGGTGACTATAATTGGGGTGTTTCTCCCCCGGGACTGAAGTGGTGGCTAGTTCTGAAGGGCGAGTTCACAGACATCTGAAAAGAAGTGCGGTCCAAACTGCTGTAAACAGCTGTCTTTTACTTCGATGAAAGCCTCCAGTCCACTTTTCCAAGGTTGGCTGCACTGAAGCTCTTGCTGGTGCAAATCTGCCTGCCGCTCGTGAAAGCCCTGTGGCCGGCCCACGCCACGTCCCCAGGGCGGTGCCGGACGGCTTCCTCCGTGACAGTTCATGCACAGGAAACAGCTGCACCCAGGGACAGCCTCTCTCGGGTCACAAGAGCTGTATTTGAACTCCCGCGAGCACGAATGGATGAATGACCATTGGCGTGAGCAGGACAGTCCGCGGGTTTCAGAAGGTGCATTTAAAATGAAAAGCAACGCTGTGTGTTTACTTTCTGAGCCTGGCCTGCCTCGGGGACACAGGGAGCCATTTCTAAAAGCTCATGGGCACGCCCGGCTCGGGAGGCAGCTGAAACTGGCCCAGTTGCCAGTCCTGGGGCAGTTCAGGAAGCTTGCGTTAGGGAGGTGTTTTCTGTGGATGAGTCAGACGTGCCAGGTGCTCCAGCAATTAGAGTATGAAACGCAGGCTCAGAGCTCAGACTCAGGGTGCAGCTCCCTGGATAACATCAAGCGCCTGCACCAGCCAGGCGGGCACCAGGGGGTTGGGACGAGGTGGGCCTGGCTTCTTCGGGGTCTTTGCAAGGCAGGAGAGAATATGGCAGGGGGTTATGTGGAGCCCTGGCACTGTAGGGGTGGAGGGCGGGGGAGGCGTCCACATGGCTTTGCACAAGCCGGGTTTGGGATTCAGGCAGGAAGTTAAAGCATGCAGGGAGGGCTGGAGCTGTGACACCGTGGACAAGAAAAGGGCACCCGAGCCCAGCACACGTGGTGTCTTCTGAAATATACTTGACCCCCAGGCTCAATTTCAATATCCGGTGTGAGCATCACAGGAGAAAAAAAATATGCTTTCCATTTATCTAGGGTGTGTCACCATGACAACTATCATCCAAACAGACAAGGAGTTAGATGGTTCCGTACCCAACATCCCCCAATCTTCTGATGACCACACGCTCCTGGAAGCCCCTCTCTCTATCTCTCTCTCTCTCCGTCTGTCTTACATTACCAGAAATGGAGACTGTGCCGATAGAGAGAGGTTACGGGGACCCAGGCAGGAGCAAAGGGGACCTGCCGGTGCAGGCGTCGGGCAGAGCAGGGGATGGGCATTGGCGATCTACAGCAGCGCCTGGGGGTTCCTATCAGGTCCCGGGTGTGCCTGAGTCACCTGAACTTAGGGGATGGGCTTGGCTTAGTATAGTCCTCGCTGTCATGCACCAAAGGCCTACTGTGTGCCTGGACACGTGCTAGGTGCTTATGTACAGTGACTCACTGAATCCCCATGACCAGCTCTGCATCTCAGCCAGGGCTCCCCAGAGAGCCGGGATCAATAGGAGACTGAGCTGTAGATTAGATAGAGATATAGGTATAGATTAGGTATAGGCATATAGATATAGATATATAGCTATAGGTATAGATATAGATATAGATAGAGGATATAGATAGATGATAGACTACATAGATAGATGATAGATAGATAGATAGATAGATAGATAGATAGATAGATAGATAGATAGACAGATTTATTTTAAGGCTCAGGCAGTCATGGGACTGGCACGTGTGAGACCCACTGGGCATCCTGCAGGAGGCTCGGGCAGGGTTTCTTCTTCAGGAACCCTCAGCATTGGCTCTGAGGGCCTTCCACCGACCAGCTAAGGACCACCCACGTCATCAGGGGGCACCGCCTTCACTTCAGTCAGCTGACTGTCGACACCAATAACATGCACACAATGCCCTCTCAGCCACAAGGAGATCGGGGCTGGATGAAACCACGGGGCCTCGCCAAGCGGACGAGAAAACTGACCACGACACTGCATGTTTCCCAGGTGATCTATCAGCGGCTCGCAGAGGTCAGCCGCGTCGCCCAAGGTCACAGAGCTGCTGTGCAGGCAGGTCTTTGGGACTCTGTGTCCTGTAAACCAGCAGAGTGTCAGCCGCCTCAACGTCTGCTGGCCTGAGTCCCAGGCACTGGGCACAAGGGTGACCCCGACCCTGAGTGGGACACAGGAAGCCAGAACCCCTACACGACGTACACCCTGCTGTCAAAACCTCCGTCCTCCTGCCTGAGAAGTTTCTCTATGTCGGGGGTGGGTGGGATGGTGGCCCTGGATGTCTCGGTGGCACCAGAGCCCAGACCACCCAGAAAGTTCTTCGTGCCCCTTCCCCTGAGCGCTACTCCCCACCCCACCTCCACCACCACCTAACCCAGACCAGGCTGATGGACAAAAACAGGAAGGCGCGTTCCCACCAAAATGCTGCTGTAACCCTCTTAGGCGGCCCCTGGAAAGCAGGCTGCAGCAGTGCCGACTCGACTCTCGAAAGCAACGCGAGAAGGAAACGTTAGCTCCTGCGTTTCCCAGACCCTCCCGCCGGGTCCGAACGGGCTGTCATCTTGTTTCCAGTTGTGTTTATCGTAAACTCCGGACCATAAATGCCTTTGTCGTCGTTAAGGTTGGAAGGAGGCTTAGGAGACAGATTTTTATCCCCAGCCTCGTAGGCGCGTTTCCCAGGTGGTCGGTTCCAGTGGAACCGGCAAGTGGCTGAGCACAGAGCCCGCTTTTCCCTCCGAGCCAAAGATTAAACAGCGAAAAGCATTAGGTGAAGGCGGGGCGAGAAAGAGACGTTTCGTTTCGCACACTGAGCAGTGCTCAGCTCCTCAGGAAACAGCTGCTGGCTCAGCCCATGGAAAGCCGAAAGCTCTCCAAACCGGACCGGGGGACGGAGCAGGGCTCTCTTCAGAAAGCCCGACGTGCAGGATGGTGTCAAGGAATAAGTCCCAGGCTGGCTAGGGCTGTCACCGGGATGGGGGCCCCAGCTGGGGTGGCATGGTGGCAGTACCAGGCGTTGGGGTGCTGGCTCCTTTGTGGGCACCACTGTGCTGCGTACCCTGGCTCAGTGTCCCCACCGGCCCCTGTTGCACATCTTTCACCTCTGCAATCCTGTCCGTGCAGATGTCACTCCTCCCCACCCTCAGCCCAGCCCGAAAACTGGATGAACGGCCGCCTGCCCTCCACCAGGAACTGACATGGACTCAGCCGGCTTCGCGGTCTCCACACACCAACCTCCTTCTGTGCGGCCAGGAGCCCCGGCCGCCGAGCACTTTACAGAGAACCAAACCAGGGCTAGCGAGGGTTTTCTAAAGTGTCATCCATATGATATTGAAGATAAAAGTTTACCCTGAGAAGTAAAAAGTGGGCAGTTACCTGAGTGGCCGATAGTGGGGGCGCTCATTAAAAACCTGTGATGCGTCTGGACGTGGAGTAGCCATCACGGCGCTCTTTTTAAGGAGTAATTTCATGTTCTAGATGAATATCGGGGGTGCCAAAAAAAATGTATACACATGACGTGTATTCATCTTTTGTTATCGGTATATATTGGGTATTACAGTTTTAATACAGTTTCTTTTTTTTCCTTTCTTAAAATGTGTACATTTCTTTGGCAGTCTCTGTGTATATTAATTAGGGGATCAGAAAATTATGGGATTTTTAGTTTTATTGAGGCCACACTGTGGAAAGACCTGGTGGGAAGGGTCCTCCCCTCGACCCGGTCTGGGGGTGCGGGAGGTCTGCGTGCTCGCGGCCAGTTTCGTGGCAGCTCCTTTAACAACGTCGTGCCCCCTCCCAGGAGCGCAGCCAGTGCCACCTGCTGGATCACCCACCAATATCATCAGAGCCTCAGCCCCCTCCCTGTGACATCAGCACGAGGCAGGTGTGGCTGAGGACTCGACAGGTGCTGAGTGACAAAGGGAGGGGCACACGTGGGTTGTTGCCACCACCAGTGGACCCAGCAAAGGCCAACAAAGGTCCAAAGCCCCGAGTCCCAGAGGAGGACCAAGGCACTGAGGCCCGCCCCCCAGCGTCTGGTACCCCAAAGCCCAAAACGACCTCCATCCCTGCCAACAGTCAGCTTCGTGGGGCCGAGACAGGCGATATCCCCAGGAAGCCCACGCACGAGAGGAGTGTGGCTGGTGTGCCCCCTGCATCATCCTTCAAATGCAATGGGACCCCACCTGCTCGCCCGTGCGGGGGTCCCCTCCCCATTCACCTGCAGTAGCCATCTGTTCAGGGTTCCATTCCCTTCTGGAAGATGCCACATGATTCCAGTGCATGACAGGCACCCCGTCTGGTCCCGTGACAAGGCTGGGAGACCTGGCTGATGAATTCAGTGCCCTGTGGCCGAGCCCCCTTGAGACGCCCACAGTGAAGATTTGGGCCGGCCCTGCCATGGGTCCTAAGAAAAGTCAGATGACACCACTTCTCTGCAGTGCGTTGGAGTCTGAGGTCAGAAGGTAAGGGGCGTCCTTCTTTTTGGGAGCCCTTAGCCATCCCAGGCCCGCGGCACTGCCAGGGAAAGCTCTCACGGCTTAGACGCGCTCGGCCCCGTCAGATTGAGTCAGCTTGCCTGCTCTGGGCGCTGCAGTCAGCCCTATTTGTGCCGGCCGACCCACCTGCACCCATTAGCACGGTGACTCACCTGGGTTTAGCTTGGAGCAAGAACCACAGGCAAAATCCTGACGGGAACCCTTTCCCGAGCCCTCAGCCAGCCGCCCCACAAACAGTAATTAAGCTTCCCAACTCCTGCTCCAGACATATAATTACGCTCAGTTCACACGCAGGGAAACTGAGGCAAGAGACCCGCATGGCCTCAGTTTTGGGAGCAGGCCGTCGCCCGAGTGATCTTGTGTCTCCGCCTAACCCAGAAGCGGGGGTTATCCTGGATGAACCAAACCTGGGAGCAGGGACAGACGTTGCCCCTCTCGGCCCAGAGGCCACAGCCGCAGTGAAAGTGGACACGTGCGTGAGGACCACAGGGGTCCCATCAACGGGGCCAGGGGCTGCTGGCCTCCGGCCAGGTCTGTGGCCAGGTCTGGAGTGTTCCTGAGAAGCTGGAAGCTTGATTTTTATGTGAAAATGTTGCAACGTTTTAAAGTTCATGAATCAATTCAAATTTCTTGAAAACACCACACAGGCCAAACAAAACGTGTGTGTGGGATGGAGTCAGCCCCTGAGAAACAAATTTGGACCATTTATCCAGACGGCACTACCCACTAGAAATGTACTGCAAGCTACAGACATGCTTTTAAATGTCCTAGTAGCCACTTTTTAAAAAGGAAAAGGAAACAGGTACAATCGGTTGTCATAACGTATTTTACATAACCCAATAACCCAAAATACAGAGGGTACCAAAAAAATACATACACATTTTAAGAAAGAAAAAAAACTTAAAATTGTAATACTCAATCTATACCAATAACAAAAGAGGACTACAAGTCACGTGTGACGTCTGCAATGACACGAGGTGCTCAGAGTGGTTCCCATCAGCGTCCAGACACTTCTGATGATGGTGACCTACTGCTTGAGCAACGCTGACCCAAGTGTCCACTTGTGTACATGTTTCTGGCACCCCCGATAGTATTGTGTCCATGTGCAGTTGATGTAAAGGTCATTGACGAGATGGAACGCCTTTGAACTCCTGTGTGATTTTTCACTGGGAGCATTTGGACCAGCATTGTTTTGAGTGAGAGCAGTTTGGATGAGGCGCCAGGGGCTGGGGGCTGCCCCGTGGGACAGCACAGACTGAGGCCTTACAGACTCCGGACAGTTCACGTTTGCTAACTGCACCCCGGGCTCACTCAAGCCAGAAGCTAAACTTCACCCAACGCCCACCTCACCCACCAGCTGCAGAGCTTTGCCAAGAAGGTCCCTGGCATGCACCTTTTCCCTTCATTTCCTCACCCTCTTTGAGCAGATGCCTCTGAAGCCTCTCCACAACCTTCTGTCTCCACACCCTCACCCTCGTCACCTCGCACTGCTGCCGGAAGGTCTTCTGAAAGGCAGCGTCTGACCTTGTCACACACAGACACGCGCCCCTGTGGACGTCTCTCTACTCCCCAAACGTGCTGCAAGGCTTTGCATGCGCTGTTCCCTCCGCCTCGCACACCCTTCCAGCTTGCTCAGTCTGGGGAATCCCTGCCCCCTTTTCCTAAAACTGTTTACATGTTGGCTCATCTGGGAATCCCTCCAGACATCCTCTTGTAACCCACAGAGCAAAGCAAACGTCCCCTCCATCAGACCCCTCGTCCTGCAGCCCTGAACGTCACGTGTGCTTCCCTCTACTGCAATCAGCCAGGGTTATTCGCACATACCCCACGCCGTGTGCCAGGTGCCGGGTGTGTGGTCTGTGTGCCCCCAGCTGTGTGGGTGCACAGCTGTCAGTGGTGGGTGTGCTCTGTGTCAGGCACTGGCATTCTCCTTTACATGTTACCATGGCTCACCAAATCCTACTGTTAGTATCCCCATTTTGCTGTGAAGGAAACCAAGACACAGAGAGGTGAAGCAACTTGCCCAAGGTCACACAGCTCCGACGTGGTGGAGCCAGGATCCAAACCTGGAAATCTGGCCCAACCATCATGTTAGGAACTGTGGATTCCCGCAGGGTGACAGAGCTGTGACTTAGCAACAGTCCAGCGTGGTGACAGGCACCCAGGATATGTCACAGCTCGTTGAGTAAATGCATCAACCAAGAGGGCGGTGTGTAGATGCCTCAGGCCTGGGCGCCCAGACCTTGGCCCGGCTGCCTCATGTTCCCCCTTCCTCTCTGGGCACACACGTCAGCTCCTCAGAGGCCATCTCTGCCCGTCCCATCGAAGCAGCCACCGTCCCATCACCCCATTCCCTCTGTGTCACCCCGCAGCACACAGCAGTCTCTGAACGCATCTCATGGCCTTCCGTCTATTTATTTGTCACATGACCCCCTACACTCTCTGTCCCATTGGGGACGGACAGGGCCTTTTCTCCCTGTCTGTGGCTGTCCCACAGTCCCACCCCCAGTGCCTGGCACAGAGAAGAGGCTCATGGTCCCCGTGCTGAGTCATCGAAGAGCAGGCGAAGGACTGCGACCCCCGCTCCCGCTCAGACCCTGCCCGCGGCCCCCCGCGCTCCTGACCTCGGCCACTCTGCCTGCACAGAGCCCGGCTCACCCAGCGGGAGGGGTGGGATGAACGGGCGGCCAAGGTCATGGTCTCAGGATGGTAGGAGTGACGCGAGACAGAGACCACGTCCCCAGGGATGGAACCCTGACTCCACGAGTCAGCGAAGGTTTTCTAGAAAGGCCCAGATAATATAAGTATTTTACACAGTTCGGGCCAGACAGTCCCTGTTGCAACCCCTCGGCTCCGTGGCTGTCCTGGGTACACGGCCATTGGCAAAATGGGAACGCGTGAGCGTGGCTGCGTGCCAATAAAACTTTATTTACAAAGGCAGGCCTGGAGCAGATCGCGGGGCGCAGCTGCCAACTCCTGCCTCGGCTAACGAAAGCGTTTTCACACAAATAACTGAGCAGACAGTCAGCTCAGTGTTTAAACATCATCCTAAAACATACAAGTGCTTAATGCAAAGGGTTTGTTCACAAAGACCTTACCTGTTTCACACCTGCCGTGTACTTGAAGGCTAATTTTTGCAGAAAGTGCAGGTGCGGAAGGAATTTTTCCCTATTTCTAGCCCAAATGGCAGTGCCCTGCACCAATAGAGAAATACCGTTTACTATTAACTTAGTCTGACAGATTTTAAATTATCTGATTTTTTTTTACTACATTTTAAAATTGGGGGGGTGCGTGGGATTTGTTTCCAATTTTGTTACAGTGAGATTCTTACACTTGTTACTCTCATCCAAGCTGACATTTACATAATGTGAAGCTCCACAAAAAGCAGCCACCAGGGGCTATAAGCTCCCCCAAAGCAAAGAGCCCTTTTCCCTGGGGAACCCCCCACCCCATGTTTGGTGCCTAGGAGGTACTCCACACACATGCACTAAACTGGTCTGAACCGAGGACCCCATTTACCTCTAAGAACAGGTCGAGGAAGAGAAAGTTGAAACTACTGCTGTGCGACTCCAGGGCGATGTCAGCACTCTCTTGGGGAACAGTGGGCAACTCGGCCATGTGGGGCGGTTCTGCGGTCCTTAGCTCTGCGAAACCCCTCGTGTGTCTATGTGTTTTATCACAGCTATTCCCGTCGGGTGGAAGGGACCTGGCCCGACCGGAAGCAGAAGGAGGGAGCCGGAAACACTCCTGACCCCCTCCCAGACCTGGGATCTAGGATCTGAAATGTCCTCTCCAAATGACAGCTCGTGCTTTGTTTTTTTCCGTGCCTGGCACCAAGCACTTAAAATTCACATGTCACCATGGCCTGAGAGCTTAAGAAGCCACATCAAAAGCATTTCGCAACGATGCGATGCTTTTTCCTCTGTGAAACCTGAAGCCATGAAGGGGACCTGCCATTACGCTGGTAATTCGGCCACTCCTGGGCCCAGTGGATATGCATCCAAGCTGCCAGAACCTGGTGGAACCGTGCCCTCCTGCCTGGGACCCTCGTGGCCAACCCCTGCGCCCCGCAGATGCCTCCTTCTGAGTCCAGCAGACCCGTGTGCGAGCTGGAGTGGGGGCTGCCTGTCTGCTGTCACGGAGGTCTCAGCATGTGACACTTTGGAATGCACTCCTTGGATTCACTCCTCTGCTTGCAACCAACCCGTTTCAACAGCCAGCTGACCCCAGCAAGCAGCTCACCAAATCGCCATGTGGGGACCAAGGAGATGGCTTCCCGGTGCTCTGCCCGAGGAAAATGCAGCCCCGCTGCGCCTGGAGGCCTCTGAGGAACAAAGCAGACCCCACAGATGCCTGCCCACCCCGTCTGCCTCCTCCCAGCTCTGTCTGGAGGCTGCCTTCCTTCTCTGGGTGCCAGGAGCACAGCCTCGCTGGTCTGCGCCAGTCCCAGGGGTGTCACTGCTCCAACCTCTGCCTGAAGTTTCACCCTTTATACTCCCAGGGAGAGGAAGCTTGTTGGGTTTAAGCCAGGTTGCATTGGGTTGTGTGACTTACCGGTGAAACTCCTAACTAATGCAACGTTTTACAAATGCAAGAATACTAGCAGATAACAATACGGGGCGGGCTGTACTAGCTAATGTGAAGGAGCTTTTCTTGTGACTCTTCTCATTAACCCTCTCGTTAACCTTTTGAGGGCACAAGGCCCATCTTTCAGGTAAAGAGCAGATGCTTGGAATGATGTAACCACAGACCCAAGGCTGCCCACAGGGAGCTACTGGCCCTCAGAATTAGGAGAAGGTGACCCGTGGGCACAGCCTCCTGGGGCACTCAGTTTAGCAGAATGGATTTCAGGCTCTGTGTGCAAATCGCAGAGGGCACCCTTCCTCTAGGCAGACATAGGCTGGTGCCAGGAGTGGGGGGGGGGGCTGGATTGCAGCTCTCTTGTCCCCACAGTGAAGTGCATCTGTGCGGGTCACGTTTGCACCCCTGGTGGAAAGGCCCTGGCTGCTCCACTCATGCGTCACTCAGCCAAGCCCTGACCCCAAAGCCTCATGAGCATCTGTCCGTTAGGGGCCAGCCAAGAAGCAGACCTACAGCGAGAGACATAGGTACATAAAGGGAACTGACCAATGGGACGGAGGGGCTGGCGGGGCAAGGCTGCGGTCCCGGGCTGGCGGACAACTCGGGCAGGAGTGAGGCTGCACGCCTCTTCCTCTGGAAAGTTGTTCTCCAGATCTTTCACCTTGTGGAGGCGGCCCGCCCGCCTCATCCCCTCACTCAGAGTCACCGATTGTCCTGTTGCCTGTACAAAACAGCTTCCCAGTGAAGACCCGGCTGTGAGTTTGGTTGAATAACTGGGGGCCGTCGCCTGGCCACGTGGACACGTAATGCTGACGTGTCCCTGCGATTTCCGCCAGATCCCTCCTCCGACCGTGTCGCGGGGTGTCGGGGCTGGAGGGGTCTCTGGTGGTCACCTTCCGTCGGTGGGGTGGCCGGGATTTGCCGGGTCCATGCCCCTCATCCCAGCATGATGAGAGGCCCCCCTTTTCATTCCAGAATGTCTCAGTTCGGATCGTAAGTTGCCCAGTCTGTGCATCACACGTAAACCGAGTCCTGCCAGATTTTTTCTGGCAAAATCTATGAAACCTGCTTTTTCCTGTCCCACCTCCAAAGCGGTGCCATCTTCTGCTTTGACTGAGATGCTGGAACCCGGGGAGGTGTGGCAGAGGGCAGAGGCCCAGGGTCTGTGTGAGGCCGGGCCCTGTGAGTCTGGTGACTCATTTCATCTCTTTGAGCTTGAGTGGCCTTCTCTGGGGAATGGAAACAGTTTCAGCTACAAGGGGTTGTAGCAGGGTGATGAAATTAAAAAGAAATCTCCCAGGGAGCTGAGAACAGTGGCTGGCCTGTGGCAAGTGATGATAAACTGTGTCCTGTATCCTCACTTTCTACTGGCTCACATGGCGGGCCTGCCCAGAACCCTCCATCACCGTGCACACCCTCTTCAGACACCATCCCTGCCTGCCACTGCCTACACCCGAGGGGTTCGGAGGAGGCCCCTCAGTGTTTTGAAATTATTTTCAACTTGTTAACTATTACCTAGACTTTCAAGGATAAGCAGGAATAAATACTTTCTAATGTTCAAGGGGGTAAAAAAGCACAAGATTCCTCTTTTGGCTGGAGCCTGGGGGCCAATCCAGCTTGACGGGTCCCCCCTCAGCGCATGGGGAGCCAGGAGCCCTTCTGCGTGTCGGCCATGAGCGGGCACAAGCTTTGGTGTAGACGTCAGCGTGGACAAAAGCCACTCACGGACCCACTGGGAAACCACGCGTCCTGCCTCGGGCACAGTTCCTCGTCCTGGAAATGCCAAGAGGGTCGCCTTTGGAAGTTCAGCTTCCAAATTAGTTATTGATTATCTGTATGATACATATACATTGGCGAGGAGGCGGGAGGGAACAGCGGAGAAAGGCTGACCGACCAACCAACGGACCTGGTCAGCGGAGGGAGAGTGTCTCGATTCCTAAAATTACAGCTCGGGGGCCGAGAGCAGTAACGAGGTTTTCCCGGGTCTGTCTTTCCGAAATAAGGGGGGAAATACATGCAGGACAACAGTTGTAGCAGAACTGTCCCCCCTCACCTGTTCTGAACCTGAGACAAAGTGTCATTTTGCATTTGAATGGTCACGGACAAGGACAGCAGAGCACTGGAAAGAGGTCTCTTTCCCTGCAATGAAATCCGAGGCCTAGACCAGCCATGGCTGAAGGACAGCAGAGTCACCACCGTGTCCCCACTCTGTGCTGGACAGAAAGGAAGGGACCAGCCTGGAGAGCATCTTGTTAACTGCAGAGGTGACCGTCAGGAATCGGACCCCCCAAGGGCTTTATGAGTCACCCCAGGCCTTACAAAGGGGGTCTTGCTGTTATCCTCAGTTTAGGGCAAAGCCCAGAGAGGTTAAGAAACATGCCTGAGGCGGCACAGCTGAGGACAGGGGTAAACAACACACTCGAGTGCCTTCCACCCGTGAGGGTTTCCTGCACCTTTTCCTCAACATTTGGGACCCCAAAGAATCCCTTCAAATGCAGGGAAGCAAAGCATCGAGATGATAGAAAGTGTCAGATGTCTCGCAGTGCTGAAGGACAGGCAAGGCCAGGGACCAGGCCACTCTGACCCTTCTGCTGCCTGCTGACAGTTCACCACAGCGG
>NW_017731894.1:364524-372934 GCF_001890085.2 Hipposideros armiger
CTCCTGGAAGTCCAGGCTGACAGGTCACCATGGCGGGTCCCCTCCTGGAAGTCCAGACTCACCTACATTTACTGATTGCCTCTGCTGTCCAGAGGCGAATGGAGCTCAGAGCCCACGGCCAGGATGTGAATGCCAACTCTGCCCCTCGTCCCCAAATGGCCTTGGCCTAAATACTCAGACTCAGAACTTCCAGTTGTTCATCCCTCAGACAGGGTCTCCCCTTGGCCTGCGTTCTGGGTGCCTGTGACGATGAAACGAGCCATTTTACACAACACGCTGAGAAGAGTGTCCGGCTCTCTGTCTGCCAGCTTTGCTCTCGGTAGCATCTCAGAGGCTTACTTACACGCTTGTCAGCACGCAGCCTTCCGGTCCTCAGCTGTCATCTCCCCAAAGCCCTGATCACAAATGTCACACCCCGTGCATCTTGCCCTCCATGGACGTTGCATTTCAACAATGACAACGGCTGCTGTGAACTGAGCGCTCAGGACCCGTGGGTGTGGGAAGGAAGGCTTCTCGTGGGTTACGCGTCATCCTCATGTGCCCTGAGGGGGTGGAGCCCCACTGGCTCCATTATTCAGATGAACAAACTGAGGCACGGAGCTCGGAAGGGCCTCACCCTAGGTCCCAGAGCTAGAACCTACCGGAAGGGTCAGATCTAGGTCCCACGTGAGTCACCACCACAGGGCTGCCCATGGTTCAGGCCAAGTGGCTTTAGACTCAGCCACCATAACAAGGTCAAAAGCAGCCCTGTTCTTTCCTGCTTCTTTTTAAGGAGGGATGGAGTTTGTGGGTGTTCTGCTCTGTCCCTGGGGGGACGGTGTCCCTATGTAATCCCCTCACACACACACCTGTGGGGGGCTGACGTCTTTCTTAGCTTCCATGTGGCCCACCTCTTAGGCACAGGCAGTGAAAGGGTCCCAGAGCAGAAAGAAAACAGGTGGGGAGGTAAGTGATTGAATCAACACAGCCAAGGGACAGGGGACAAAGAAGAGAAGCCACTATGTCAAAAAATAAAGTCTCAACTCACATCGTGAGTTTGTTTCCGAGACAGTGTGCCTTAAAGCGGGTTGGAATATAAACGCACAACAAAACAAACACACACGTGAAAACACTCTTTTGTTCCTTTTTTCAGGAATTCTGTAGTGTTTTTTTCTTTCCATACAATTCTTCAGGAAACAGCCCAATACAGAACTGCAGGTCCCAGCGGTTTTTATGGGGGCCAGCTCTGTCGCAGGGTTAAGGGTCGATCTGTGTGTGTTTTACAGCGGGCATGTGCTCAGCCTTCCTATATTTTCAACAGATAATGTCCTTGTAATTTGCAAGCACTTACATGGCGGGGCCGGCTTTGTCCCCCCTTTTTTTGGGAAATGTTTGTGGTCGCCGTTGCTGTGAGATAAAAAGAAATACTGTACCTTTAAATTAGGAGGCCCTGAATGAAAGGAGCCGGGGCAGTGAAAGGGCTGACGCGCTGGGGAGGAGAGGAGTTTAATC
Source organism: Hipposideros armiger (assembly GCF_001890085.2). Taxonomy (NCBI): domain Eukaryota; kingdom Metazoa; phylum Chordata; class Mammalia; order Chiroptera; family Hipposideridae; genus Hipposideros; species Hipposideros armiger. The sequence continues at coordinate 366,016 of NW_017731894.1, forward strand.
TAATTTAGTTGGAGGGTGTCTGTCTGCGGTGTTGTTTTTTGGAGTGTGGGAATAGAGGACAGAAGTTGCCCCCTTGAATGGTCCCTCCTGCGCCAGAAGCAGTGGGGAGCCCCCTCAACGCCAGCGATCCAAAGCCAGCCTTGAAAGGGAGATTAGAGACATGCTCTGATTTGCAATTCACACTAATGCACCCCGTGGAACCTTTGGTAATATTTCAAACCACATTTCAAGGGAAATGGCCTTAAAATAGCTGCCTAGATTGTACGGGAGCGACCGTGGTCCGCTGCAGTCATCCATTTTATGATGTGGGAGCTTTTTTTTTGTTTGTTTGTCTCTCCCCGCTCCCTCCAACCAACATCTTACGACTAGTGTTTTTAGGTGGAATTAAAACTTTTGTGCCTGTTGAAGTTGCTGCAACTTGCATGGGTTCCCCGTTGGTACAAACTGTGTTTTCTTTAGAGAGTGTCACTTCAGAGGACTGAAGGTATTTTCCTGAGAGAAAAATGGGGGGCAGGGGAAGACGTGTGCCTACAAGGTTATAAAATAGCACTTTTCATGCTTGTTTTTATTATTATTATTATGATTACTATTATTCATTTAAGTTTCTGCAGAAACGTGACACAAGATAAGGCCAGGGAAGAACAGTGCTTATTGGCACCAGAGACTCCTCTGCCTGTCAGGCAATTATTAGGAAATAGATCACATTTCATTCTTACCGGAAAGGAGAATTGGAAAAGCCCCAGAGGAAATACCAATATTGATGACATTAGAAGATAAAAGAAGAAACAACACTCACATCACTGGGTCGCCCAGCCTGAATGTGCCAACACAGCCGCTCCAAGGGCAAGCTCCTGAAAAAGCGCCGATAACCTGAACCGCTTTTTATCTTAAACTTTACCGACACTATTTTGTTTCTTTTTATAAGCTTTGCTGATATTCTACAAGTTCACGCTTGTTATGAGCTTGTAGCATGCTAAACCTAAGGTTTAATTTCTTTCTATTGCTGAAAGTGTCAGTACTTTTTATCTTAAAGAGACTACGTGGGTTTTCTCTAATCTCATTTCAGAAAACCTCGCCCAGTGCTTATAATTTCCATCAACAGCAGCATCATAAGAAGAGCGACAACTTTGATTTTTAGCAATATCCGTGTCAAAAAAGTATTTTATACTTTTGACTTTGCTAGAATAGAATGAAATGCCACCTCTCTTTCAGGGCCCTTGCTTCCAAAAAAAATATTTAGTCCTCATTCAAAAAATCTTGCCTGACTCCTGAAATATTCCCTTTTAAGAACCTTATACTCTTCCGGGAGAACATTTGCAAGAACTTGGAGGGAGCTAATGTTTAAGAGTAGCTCTCCACGATATATATATATATTTTTTTTTTTAAGGTGGTTGGGGTAAAAAAAAAATTCCTTGTCTCTGCATGTTATTTGAAATCGTGTTTAATTATAAAGTTTCATTAAAACCCTTTGCTCAAAATTTTAGAGGCCTAATAAGATTTCCATTAATTTAAACATATCACTATTCCCACGACAGCCCCAAATGCTTTCTTTTCTCCCTTTCATCCATGGTTAAATATGTAAATAAAATGTCTAAAGTCATTCTTCAAAGAAGACAAAAGAAAAAAGGGCTGAGGGGAAAGACAGCCATAAAATCCCTCCCAATTCTCCATAACATTTGCCAGAGGGGGGCCAGTTGCCAGCCAGGGCTGACAGCAGGGGACCTCTCTGCTCCTTAGAATCACACATCTCAAATCCCACACACAGGAAAAAAAAAATAAAATAAAATATCTTTTCAGCTGGAGCCATCAAAAGGCCTTTTTCATTTATTAGTTACAGAGTTATCTTTCCGTGGCTGATTTCTCAAAGCCCTCATTTTTCTATAATAATGTCTATTTGTTGGTTTCCATCTCAGCTGGGCAGAGCGCAGCACTTCTGCAGACATTTTTATAAAAAAAAAAAAAACGAGAGAAGAAAGCAATCTGAAGTGGTTATAGCTAAAATAATGGGTCTGAACATGGCTGAATTAAAATAGCACATAAAGGATCAATTAGGAGACATTTTCAAGTAGCTCACACCCCACTCCTGGTGTCTGATGCTCACCCTTACATTTTCACATTCATATTTCCAATAGTTTCTGAGCGAAAGAAACCAAAAGGGAAAGGGGGGGGAAATGGTGCCCAATAAAGAACCTTTGCAAGGAAAATTCCGGAAAAGCCAAGAGATGTTCACTGAGTTGGTTTTTTTTAACTTAAGATTTTGAAAAGAACTCACCAGACTAAGACAAACAAGCGAAAAAAGAAAACAAACGAAACCAAAAACTGTCATAAGAAAAACGGCAGCCTTTGAAAAAGCGTGGGATTTTTCAGTCAAGGAACAGGGCCGCAGTTGAAGTTGGTTGTTCTAACTGCATTAGTCGTTCCTCTTTCTCCAACTTCCCCCAGCACCTCTCAGTGACATCCAGGGACAAGGACTCAAGGACTGTTAGTTATAACTGCCAAGTGGGGGCTCGCTCCTCTGATCCCCACTCCCACCATGGGAAGCAGTTAACCAAACTGCTTGTTAGTTCTGGGATTCTGGGCAAATCCCAGCTTCAGTCTTCTCTATGTTTGCTGGATGGATGGATGGATAGACGGATGGATGGATGGATGGATGGATGGATGGATGGATGGATGGATGGATGGATGGATGAGTGGTTATGTGAGGTCTCCCAAATTTCTTACAGATGTAAAATCCTACTTCTTTTAAATAAAAGCTAGTATTCCAAAAAGCCTTCTCAAGCGCCCCCACTTCCGCCACGGCTTACAGAAAGCTCCCCAAGGTAAGCGGAGGGCCTGGCAATGGCTTCTTCCCTGGCACCTCCTGCTGGCAAAACCCTCAGCCTCTACCACCCAGGCCCAGCACGGGTTCCCTGGGGCGTCCGCACACACTGCCCACGTCTCCCGTGGTAAACCTGAGAACGGGAGCAGCGGGAAAAGGCCGGGGCGCACAGGGCTCGCTCCTCTGACCCCCGCTCCCACCCTGGGAAGCCCTCCAACTGGCCCCTCTGGATGAGATCCTGCGAGTTTCAGAAGGAACTTGAAAAGACCCTGACCTCGAGGGCGTCTAAGAGGAGAGAGACGCCGCCACCTCCTAGGGGCGCTGTTTATTGAAGGGTTAATACGCGATGCAAGGTGAAGCTCTGCACATTCTTTGCAGGCGAGGAGGCGTGGGTGTGCGAGCCCACCGCGCATGCCCTGCGCGGGGGAAGGGGCAGGGGGCGTGGTGTCCTAAGTGACTTTATCACGAACTGGCCCCAATCCGAGGGGGGTAAGCGGAGGGCGTTAGGCCGGGGCGCTCCTTCTGTACCTTCTGTGAAAACGGAGCGGCGTGCGCGCCCCCTCCCTCCCCTGGGAGCTGGGGACACCCCCCCCCCCCGAATCGAGTTGGCGCAGCGTCCTTCCAACTCCGCTTCACCTTAACGGGTCTGTAGCCAAAGCAGGGCGCAGGCCGGGCAAATCACTCGCCAAATAATATAAATACCCGACGAGCGAATGACTTCCTATAATAAATAAACTCAGCCGCCTAGAAGAAATCCCCAGCCCTGCCCCGGCAAGAGGCCCCTCCACTCCTTGGCTTTGTTGGGGGCTGGGGGGGGGTCACTATTATGCAAGCCTGGCCCCCACTCGCCGGGGGTGCAGGGGCGACTTGTAAGAGTCCCAGGAGGCGTCCCGCCCCTCCCCCGCCCCGCCTTCTTAGCGGAGACCCAGCTTGAGCGGCCCCAAAATCTGGATTCCCAGAGCCCCTCCCCCCGGCCCTTCGCTCTTCTCTTTGAAATTTCAAAGGAAGCCCGTCCCCGGAGCCGGAGCCGCGAGCTCAGGCCTGGCGACTCCCCGCCTCGGGACGACGCGGGCAGGTTTACAAGCTAAAGGGCCACTTTATGGCCAAGACTATAAAACGCAAATCCCACCTCGCTTTGAAAGCGCCCTCTGCCCGGGACCCACCATAAAAAAACCAAAGATGCGCCCCCAGCCCCCTGCCGCGGACACCCCCACCCGCCTCTCCGGCCGGTCTGCGAACTTCCAGTAACCTCGGCGCCCTTGCGGTTCTCCCGGAGGCGGCGAGAGGCGCAGGGTGCCGGGGACAATCCCGGGGTTTCCCTCCCCACCCCTCACCCCCGCCCCCAGCAAGGGGGCGCAGGCGAGAAGTTGGAGGCCGGCGGAGAGAGGGCGCAGGAGCCGCGGGGCAGGACAGACGGAGGCGCCAGGCGGGGTGTCCCGGGCCGGGCGGCGACGCGGGCGGGTCAGCGCTGCGCCCGGCGGGGCCGAGAGCCGGCGGCCCCGCTTTCTCATGCAAAGCAGCGGCGGGGGCGGGGCGCGCGCCCGGGGGCGGGGCCTGTCACACTCGGCTTTTCCCCCTTCGCCTTTTTGCGAGCCTTCTCATCCCGGGACGCAAACCTCGAAACAGCTGCGGGCCGGGCCGGGCCGAGGCCGGCGGGGCGGGGAGGGGGGGAAGCTGCGGCGCGCTGGCCCGGCCACCGTGCGCCCGCGCCGCCCGCGCTCTCCTTACGCGCCACCCGGGCGCCCCCAGAAGAGGCCAAAGTTTGCCGGCAGAGAGTCGCAGCCCGAGCCGGCCGCCGCGCCGAGGGCTCCGGGGCGCCCCTCGCTTCCCGGTATTGTTCGCCAACTTCGCGGCTCTCCTCCGCAGTCCCACCTCCGCGGAGGCCGGGCGCGGAGGGCAGGGCCAGGCTGGGCGGGCATGGGCGGGGGCCCGAGCAGGGACGCGGAGCCGGGGCCGGCAGCCCGAGCCCGGGAGCGGCGGCTCTGAGGGGAGCGGACCTCCCCGCGAGGGGGCCTCACACGCCACCATGCAGCGCCCGGGCCCCCCCCTGTGGCTGGTCCTGCAGGTGATGGGGTCGTGCGCCGCCATCAGCTCCATGGACATGGAGCGTCCGGGCGACGGCAAGTGCCAGCCCATCGAGATCCCGATGTGCAAGGACATCGGCTACAACACGACCCGCATGCCCAACCTGATGGGCCACGAGAACCAGCGCGAGGCCGCCATCCAGCTGCACGAGTTCGCGCCGCTGGTGGAGTACGGCTGCCACGGCCACCTCCGCTTCTTCCTGTGCTCGCTGTACGCGCCCATGTGCACCGAGCAGGTCTCCACCCCCATCCCCGCCTGCCGGGTCATGTGCGAGCAGGCCCGGCTCAAGTGCTCCCCGATCATGGAGCAGTTCAACTTCAAGTGGCCCGACTCGCTGGACTGCAGCAAGCTCCCCAACAAGAACGACCCCAACTACCTGTGCATGGAGGCGCCCAACAACGGCTCGGACGAGCCGGCCCGCGGCTCCGGGATGTTCCCGCCGCTCTTCCGGCCGCAGCGGCCCCCGGGCGCGCAGGAGCCCCAGCTGAAGGACGGGGGCCCGGGGCGCGCGGGCTGCGCCAACCCCGGCAAGTTCCACCACGTGGAGAAGAGCGCGTCGTGCGCGCCGCTGTGCACGCCCGGCGTGGACGTGTACTGGAGCCGCGACGACAAGCGCTTCGCCGCGGTCTGGCTGGCCGTGTGGGCCGTGCTCTGCTTCTTCTCCAGCTCCTTCACCGTGCTCACCTTCCTGGTGGACCCCGGCCGCTTCCGCTACCCCGAGCGTCCCATCATCTTCCTCTCCATGTGCTACTGCGTGTCCTCGCTGGGCTACATCATCCGCCTCTTCGCCGGCGCCGAGAGCATCGCCTGCGACCGGGACAGCGGGCAGCTCTATGTCATCCAGGAGGGCCTGGAGAGCACGGGCTGCACGCTCGTCTTCCTGGTCCTCTACTACTTCGGCATGGCCAGCTCGCTCTGGTGGGTGATCCTCACGCTCACCTGGTTCCTGGCTGCCGGCAAGAAATGGGGCCACGAGGCCATCGAGGCCAACAGCAGCTACTTCCACCTGGCCGCCTGGGCCATCCCCGCCGTGAAGACCATCCTGATCCTCGTGATGCGCAGGGTGGCGGGGGACGAGCTCACCGGCGTGTGCTACGTGGGCAGCATGGACGTGACGGCGCTCACGGGCTTCGTGCTCGTCCCCCTGGCCTGTTACCTCATCCTCGGCACCTCCTTTATCCTCTCGGGCTTCGTGGCCCTTTTCCACATCCGGAGGGTGATGAAGACGGGCGGCGAGAACACGAACAAGCTGGAGAAGCTCATGGTGAGGATCGGGGTGTTCTCCGTGCTGCACACCGTGCCTGCCACCTGCGTGATCGCCTGCTACTTTTACGAGCGCCTCAACATGGACCGCTGGAAAGTGCTGGCCACGCAGCACAAGTGCAGGATGAACAACCAGACCAAGACGCTGGACTGCGTGATGGCCGCGTCCATCCCCGCGGTGGAGATATTCCTGCTGAAGATTTTCATGCTGCTGGTGGTGGGTATCACCAGCGGCATGTGGATCTGGACCAACAAGACGCTGCAGTCCTGGCAGAGCGTGTGCAGCCGCCGCTTCAAGAAGAAGAGCCGGAGGAAACCCGCCAGCGTGCTCACCCACAGCGGGATTTACAAAAAAGCCCAGCATCCCCCCAAAACGTACCTGGGCAAATACGAAATCTCCGCCCAGCCTCCCACCTGTGTGTGATGGGCTGGGAGGGGGCCGCCAGGACCAGAGGATGCAGGGGCAGTCAGAGCCAAACACGGTGCTTTTCTTGGTTGGTTGGTTTTTTTGTTTTTGTTTTTTGTTTTTTTTTAATAAAAGAAAAAAAATAAAAAGTTTTTACCCTGAAGTTCAGGATGCTGTGATACACTGAAAGTTTAAAAAAAAAAATGTACTGAAAGGTTTCTGTTTTCTTTTCAGGGAAGGAGAGCTCTCCGCTTAAGTAGCCTCTTGTGTTACTAATTTGTGGTAATGTAGTTGATTCAGCCCACAGAAGAAAACTTTTGTTTAGAACCTTCCGTAAATATACATCT
>NW_017731894.1:373094-445296 GCF_001890085.2 Hipposideros armiger
AGAGAGAGAGAGAGAGAGAGAGAGAGAGAGAGAGAGAGAGAGACAGGGAGGGTCCCTCTGCAGCCCGGAGCCACCCCAGGGGCCCACCCTCAGGAAGGCTGCCTCTAAGACAGCAACTCTGTGCAAACAGGAAGAAAGAGAAAGCCTGACAGCTCAACATACTCCAGTGGATTTGGAGTCACTTAAAATAGACTCCCGCCTCTTGCCGTCACAAACAGTCTTTCTCCAGGACAGAAACTTCCACCAAACCTACCGTTTGTAAATGCAAGCAATGTGCAATACATTTTTTTTCTCTTTCCATGAAAATAAAAAGAGAAGCAAGTAGTTTTTGCTGTCTATAAAGACAACAAAAGAAATCTCCTAACAAAAGAACTGAGGGGCCCAGCGCTCAGAAACCCTTTAGTGTTACATTTTGTGGCTTTTTAATGGAAACCAAGCCAATGTTATAGGCGTTTGGGCTGATTTGTGGAAAGGAGGGGGAAAGGGTAGAAGGATCATTCAGAGGTACCCAAAGGGCTTATTGACTTTCTACTGTTAAACAAATGGTTTCCATGAATAGGTCGAGAAAGCCGGACAAACGGTCTAGCTCATTCTCCCCGCCACCCCGGAAAGAGGGGTCCTGCTTGTGCATATGTGTAATATATGATATTTTTCATGCTCCACTATTTTATTAAAAATAAAATATATTCTTTAGTTTGGTGCTGGTCCCTCGTGCGTTGTAAGGCAAGAGGGAAAACTTTCTCCCTCTGCCTGCTTTTCTGGTGTGCATCTCCACCTAGAGATTACCGGTGACCCATCTGAAATGGCAGATGGGCAGATGCCAAGGGGGGGCAGAGTCATTTAATTTCGAGTTTCGGAGGAATTACGTGCAGGGAGCATGTGAGGTTGGAACTCGGCGCTGTGACTCTTGGTGGCTGGATGTGAGGGCCTGGGTTTGGGTAGTAAGGGAGCGTCCTGGCTGTAGGCTCGGATATACCGGTGATCTGAGTTAGCCTCCAATAATATCTCTGAAGAATGGAGCCAGCCAAGGAAGAGAATTAACTGGGTCCCGTTCAATTGACCTGCTGGGGCCAAGTTGTACCTCGGCGGGGGCGCCCATCCAAAGTGCACTGCCTTTGCAGCAACTCCAGCTGAGGTCATGTTTACAAAACAGACTTGGAGTTGGACAGGCTGAAGTGCCCACTAAGGGTGGCTGGTCATTAAGGAGAAGCTAATCAGCTTTGTGCTTCACGGTACCCAATTCTTCCGTGTTTACTGTTAAAGCTGTGTAGCTGGAAAGACCTGAAGTAGCCCGGGGTCAGTGGCCGGAGGCACAGCGAGACTCAAGTGCTAACCCGAAGGGTCCCCAAGGGCACGGGCCAGAACCCCTGCCCTGGGAAACTGAGAGACTACCCAAGTTCTCGGTGGGGTCATGCCAATGCCAGGCTCCACGCGGGAACTTTGAGCGTTTACTTATAAACACTTACTAAGAGTGAGAGAAGCCTGGTCCCTGACGAGGGGGTTTAGGAGTTAAGTCTGATGCACTGAGAACACGAGAGATGGACAAAGGGTGGGTGCTTTGTGTGGATGTGAATGCCCGAGGCACCCAGGAAGCAGGGGCCTGGCAGCTTTGGTCATGTTCAGAGAACAGCAACTTGGTAGGCAAAGTAATTTTAGGTAAAACCCAGAATAGTCTTCAGTGCATTACAAAAGAAAGAAGAAAGGGTTTTTAAAAACGCCCACAAGCAAAACCCTATTTCTGGATTGTTCCCACCCAAAAAGACTGTCTGGACATTATTTCTGTATGTATTTATATGCATAGAATGCTCCCTTTTCCTCACTCGTAAGAAAAATAAAAATCGCATGTTTGGAATAGCTTTGAAAGGTCTAGAAAGAAAACACCAGTCAGAGCACTGCTGGGGGTGAACGCTGGAAGGACCCCAAAGCCAGCTGCGTTGCTGTGCCCGTGTTCCGTGTGCAGCTTCAAACTTCGGTGCAAAGGAAAACCTCGTTTGCCGGAGTGTGTAAGAGGCTTTGCTGTGTCCAGGACGTGTTTCGGCATGGATCTGTCCCAGAAACCAGTGACCCTGCTCACAAATGCCAAGGGGTGTTTAGCCCAGGGCCCCTTCTCCACCCGCAGTGAGCGCAGGAGGCAGCAAAAGCCCTTTCCTTCTCGGGCGCTCTCTCTGGGAGCTGGAGTCTGACCCCATCACGTACAAATGGGGGAGTTTCAGGGGCAGCATCAGGCCCAGAAGTGAGAGGCTGCCATGGCACCAGCGGGATGCAGGGTTCCTACAGGAATCGGCGATTGTCCTCGTTTGGGGGTTCCCGAGCATCATGGCCTTAGCTCCCGGAAAGTGGAGGCCTGTTTTGGGTGGCAGCTCATAGTTAGAAGCCCAGAGGTCCCACAGCCGTCCATGGCCCTTCCTCTCTCCCTCTTTTCCTTCCTTCCTTCCTTCCTTCCTTCCTTCCTTCCTTCCTTCCTTCCTTCCTTTCTTCCTTCCTTCCTTCCTTCCTGGGCTGGGGAAACAGAGCAAGGGCGTGCCTGGTCTTTGGCTGTAAGAGGGGGTCCCACAAAGCGCTAAGGGGTTGCACGCGGCATGGCTTATGTACTTCCTTAGGAGCCAGGGCGGCATCCCAGGGGTGGCTGAGGCACCGAGAAGGCAGAAGACTCAGCAGGTCCGAGTTCACGTCCATGGCCAGAGCGGAAGCCATGCACAAGGAGTGGGGACTCCCCAAGGACCTCCACAAGCCCAGCCCCCAGCAGGAGTAAGGGAGCTATAGTGCTAACTGGGACAATAATAACAATGGCAGTGACAGTGGCAGCTGACCCGTCAGGGCACATCCAGTATGCTGAGTGCTTTACAGAGATGTCTCAAGGAAGTATTCCTATGAGCCCCCGTCACATGTGAAGACCCTGAGGCACAGAGAGGTTAAGTAAGTTCTCAGGGTCACACAGCACGTGAACGTCAGGATAAGAACTGGGCAGCCTGATAATGGATCCTGGAGCACCGATTCCAGATATAACAAATTTCGGTGGTACTTACTAGCCTCATCCCCCATGTTATAGATAAGGAAACCGGACCCCAGAGAAGGCAAGTCCATCGCCCAGAGTCACACAGGAAGTGAGCGGGGCCTGACCCCGGCTGGGCGGCTGCAAACCCACCAGGCCGACCACCAGGCAGTCCTGCCTCTCCCCGTGGCTCTGGGGACCTTACAAAGTGGGCTAAATCATTTCCCGTCCACAGCACACCACCATACCTTCGCTCCAAGCAAGAGAGGCACAGGTCCCACTGGCAAAGGACAGGGACCGCTCTGCCAGTGCCAGCGCCGCGAGGGGACCGGAAGAGAGGAGGTTTGGCAGCTGCCTTCTGTGACAGGCAGACAGAGCGCGGACACGGCAGTGGGGTGAGGGAAGTGGGTTTTGATCCAGAGGCCCTTGGACGGTGGAAGCAGCGCGCCCTGATGTCATGGAGAGAGTGGAGAGGGAGGGACGCTCAGGGGGTGACAGCGTTTCTGATGTGGGTGGTCAGGTGACAGTCACCAAGACAGGAGGAAATGAATGCAAGGGGACGGGGTGAAGCGTGTTGGTGGAGAAGGACAGATGACAGCAGTGCAGACAGTCTGTGTTCTAGGGGGTCTCTGATACCGCTGGGTGGACAAGGTCAGGAGTGTGGGAATGAGGCTGGGGTGCAGGTGGGTGCCCGGAAATGGTCAGAGTTGGAGGAGAGGCTAATCAGGTGGACAGGTGGCCCGTGGGAACACGGGGGAGGAGAGCAGGTGGGGGACGAGGGAGCTGCGACTACGAGCGGGCACCAAACCACACAGGGCTCGTTACTTCTTCTACGGCAAGAGACCTGAGAGCAAGTTCATGGGCTCATCCAGCATCACAAAATGCGAGCCAGACAGGGCTAAGGGGGAGGCGGGTGGGCAGCCGCCCACCAACCCTGCCTGCACCCGCAGTGCCTGGGGCGGTGGCCTCTGTCTCGGTAATTAACCCTTGGGCCACCGAGAAAATGAAATCACCTGCAGAGCTCTAATGCCCTTCTAGCACCTAAGCATGGGGCTCCACGACCGAAAACAGAGAAGGAAGGTCAGGCTCCTATGTTCCACCATATTCTCTCAGAAGGAAGAGAGGGGTGCTGAGGAGAGCAACAGGTTACAGTCAATGCTGGCATCTCACACGTAAAGGAGGCGGAGCTGCTGGGCTCTCCTGCCTCAGTTTCCCCGTCTATAAAATGGGGTGATGATGGGACCTCGCGCACTCGGTGCTCTGGATTTACTAACCAGAAGATACGAGATGAAACACAATGATGTGTAAAGAGCTTTGAAGGCTGCTTGGCAGAGAGCTCAGGCTCAGTAAATGCTAGCTATTATCACGTTTATCACCCCTGCCTCACAAAGTTAAACCCAGCATGCTAATGAGTAATGATCTTTAAAAAAAAGGTGTTTGGTTTTTTTTTAAACACTTTTTCCAATGCCATGTTCAGGTTGCACAAATGATCTTTCAAGTTTAAAAGGCGGGCTCGGTGCCTCTCCGGCAGTGAAAAGGATTCTCTGCCTTTCTCTTTGAGCACAATCACATCACAGCCAACTTCCCAGGAAATCGGAGCTCACGCGCCGACACCTCTGTGGGCAAATGGATAAAGATGGCTGTAATATGGAGATGGAGGGAGCAGTCGGGCTTCAGGGAAGCTCGCCCAACACGCTCCGGCATCTTCGTGGGGAGTGTTTTTAATGTTTTATTAAGAGTGTGAAGGCCAAGCGGGGAGGAGGAGGGAAGGAGACACGTTTGAATCCCGCAAAGACGAAGTTGCAGTTGCTGAGGTGAGCTGTCATAATTGGGACTTAGACAGTCCCACCCCTACGAAGATGACGCTTTAGATCCCGCACAGTGTCCACAGCGCAGTCGGACTGCTCAAGTCGCTGAGGGTCGCTTTGTTATTATAGAACATTTTTGGGAGTGGGGTGTGTACCAGGCTCGCATCCAGGGGGCTTTGGTTTATAGGAAAGATTTCCTAACGACCAAGCTTGAAACACACCCACCTCCACCCCACCCGAAGGAACTTCTGCAATCTGTGGCCTGAGGGGTTCTGTAAGGATGGGATAGGATGCTCTCAGGTGGTCTCTCACGACATGTGTCCTCTGAGGGAGCACTGTGTGGCAGTTTAGGGAGTATTTGCCCTGAAAAAAAAAAAGACCTTAAAAACCTACCCTAACGATGTTTTCAGTGTTTTAGGCAGAATTACAAAGTTGTCAGCACTGACAGATGATAAATCAGTGTCTGCTTTGAAAGGTGGGTGATGGTGGCTGTGCCGGCTTTGATCAGCGGTGACAAGCTGCTGGGGTGGGTACAGCTCCCCTCCCTGCTCACCCCAGGGCAGAGCAGCACCTGCGTGCCTCCCGGGGTCCCCCTCTCATCACACACTTGGATTTTGTTGGCTTTGAGTAAGATGGTTCATTTGCAAACTTGTTTTCTTTCTACAGCTCATCAGACGCAATATGACCGAAATTGTGTCAATATCATCCAGGTTTCATCAGATCCCAGGCTCAGAGCAGAAGGCTTACATTTGAACTAAATTCAGAAACAGTTTAGGCCAGCTGAAGCTTTGTTGATTTTGTTTTTTTAAGGGAGTTTCTCTAAGATTTGGGAAAATAAATGCAAACTTACTCTTGCACACATGGCACAGAGGAAAGGAAACGAGACACTGATGAAGAATTTGTGATTCTAATTTGCTGTAATGATGACACAGGTCCACACGGATCAGCAAAACCAATAAGAATGACAGAAAAAGGTCGATTGTAAAATGTGCCATTCTTCTATGGGTGTCGTGACGGCAACCATTTTTTTCAATCAATAAAAACCAATGCTGTACATCTCCTGGATAAACAAGGGGCATTAGAGGGGGAAAATGAGAGGACACGGCATCAAATGTAGTTGGACATGTATAATTTTAACTTTCAGTCCACGTCTACCTTCCAAGGGTTTTAGTCTTGCTGAGGCAAAATCTTCACATGTATCCCAGAGGATGAGCCACAGCGAGTAAACCAAGTAAGATAACCCCACTAGGGGTGGAAACCGTATGTGGAGGAGTTGCAACCATTTTGTAGCCATGAGGCAATCAATTCAATAGTAAAAGCCAGCAAGCTGAGGACGGTGGGTGCCAAACAAGAAAGCCTACATTGGGATGACTTCATTACGCTCCTATATCTCCAGTCTTCTCGTTATTTGAGGTAATTAGCTGCCTGGATTCTCTGAATGTCTGCAGGTTGGCTGTTTGATGACTCGTAGGAAAGTATATCGAATACGGTCAACTACAAGTCCAGCATTTCTCAGACCTTAATGTGCATACAGGTCACCTGGGGCTCTTGCTCAAGTGCAGACCCTGATTCAGTAGGTCTGGGTGGACCCCAAGTTCTGCATTTGTAATAAGCTCCCAGGTGATGCCAGGCTGCTGGTTCTCCTGACCCTACTTTGAGTAGCAAGGATCGAACCGACCACCATCTGACGTTTCAAATTCCTTCACATTATCCCTGGCCATAAGTAAATGAACGTCTCTTGGGCACCACCACTCGGGTATCCTATCTTGCATTAGCTCTCTATTTTTAAAAATCTCTTCTTTTGAGTTAGAATCTGCTACCTGCTGACTAGTTGCCATTAGCTGTCCTTTCCCCACGTGGCCTCCCATGGCACATCTAATTCATTTTCCACCGGGAAGCCCCTTCTTACTTTGAAGGGGTATACCACATGTCCCCTGCGTTTGTTTTGATTCTTAAAGCTGCTGCCCAGGTAACTTGGTTTCACCCAGCTGACTGTGCTTGCCTTGGTGTGAATTCTTGTTCAGGATGGGTCCCCACCAATGGATGCATTTCTCCAGGAATTGTTTTATGAAGAGATAATAGGAGAGACCACTGGACCCCTACGGCTAACATTATCCATGAGGATGGGACACTTGAGACATTTTTATTAAGGCTGAGAACAGCAGGAGGCTGTCTACTGTTATTCGACATGACCCCGTATAGGCAGTAAGATAAGAAGAGGAGAGAGAAGGTATCGCCACTGAAAGCTGTCATTATTTACAGCTGATGTGATTAGAAGAGAATTAGCTAAATCTAGAATTGGTGGGAATCGAATAGAACTGATAAGGAGACAAAGCAAACGCACAAAAATCAGTAGCTTCCTTCTATACCAGCAGGAACCAGCTGAAGACAAAAAGGAAATGAAAGACCACCTTTGGAATAGCTACAAAAAACATAGGTAAGCTACCTAGAAATAAACTTAAGAATATGCAGGCCCTTTTGAAGAAACTGTTACGAGGTCCCTGGAGAGCATAACTAACTGGAGAATTATTCGATGTACCTGGTCCATATGTCCATCGCCCCCAAATTAATTCCTAAATATGATGCAATTCCAATTTAAAAACCTGATTTTTTTGGGAACCCTACAAAACAATGGTAAATTCATCAAATTTGAGCAAATACCGGAGGGAATAAAAAGCCATCATAGTGATGAGAATGAACATAAGCTGTCAGCTAGTAAAGCGTCCTCGGAGGGTAAGTAAGTGACAAAGCATAGGACAAGAATTAAAACAGACAGAGCTGACTGGTTGGCTCAGGTGATTAGCGCAGGCTCATAACACCAAGGTTGCCGGTTCGATCCCCACATGGGCCAAGGAGCTGTGCCCTCCACAACTAGATTGAAGGCAACTACTTGACTTGGAGCTGATGGGTCCTGGAAAAATGCACCGTGTTGGGGGAAATACTTATATTAGATCTCTACCTCACACCTTTTATCAAAATACATTTTGGGTTATTAACAGATTGAAAGGCGAAAATAAGACTGCCATTAGAGAGAAACATCTTATTTAAAATTTTCCTTCAATAGAAAGAAAATGCTGGTGAATACTTTTTATAAATTTATCAGGAAAGAGTCTTAGCATGACATCAAAGCCAGAACCATTTTTTTTTTAAAATCATGATTTACCTACTTAAAAATTTAAAGCTCTGTATGACAAAATAAATAAATAAATAAATAAATAAATAAATAAAATTGACAAAAACTAAAAAATGCCACATCTCCATAAAATTAAAAGACAAAAACTATCTTTTCCTGCCTGGGTCTATGGATCGGTAATTCCAATGAGAAGAAATGCTAACCATCTGAAAACCTGTGGAAAGGAGTTGAACCTCACTTGTGGTGATGAAAGGATCCACGTGTAAAAACATGATGCTTTTGCCTAACAGGCTGGTACATTTAGTTAAAGGCTGATACTACGTAAATTTGGCCTGGGTGTGAAGAAATGGGGAGAAATGGGCTCCCCCAGATTGCACAGGTGGGTCTATGCAGTCATCATCCTTTCTAGAGAGAAAACGCAGTGCGCCTGCAACACCTTTTAATATATACATGCCCTTTGACCCAGGACTTGAAACCTGGGAACAATCTGAGTGTGCGCCAGTAGGCGGACTGTTAGATTTAATTATGGGAAATCCTTAGAATATTATGTAGTCATTAAAGTAATTATGTAGGAACACGTTATTAACGTGGGAAAACAGCCAGCCGCACTCGGAAACCGCTGCCACCATGCGGGGAACCGATCAGGAAGCCTTCGGGTTGGCCCTGGCCAGAGCCATCGCCGCTGCTGAGCGCCACGGCCTGCTGCGCGCTGAGCCAAGCAGGTTATGTCATGCGTTCCGTGTGGGGCCATGTCGCTGTGTGCAAAATGTGCGTGTATATCTGGCAGGACATAAAATGTTTACAAGGGTTATCTGTGTTTGGTGGGATTATGGGTAATCTTTCCTGTCTTCTTTATACTGTCTCAGTTTCGGTTTTGGGCAATAAACATGTATTATAGGAACAGAAGAAAGAATGGAAGGAAGGAAGGAGGAAAAAAGGGAGGGAAGGAAGGGAGGGGAAAGATAGATAGATGAATGGATGGACGGACGGACGGATGGACGAGTGGACGGATGGATGGGTGGGTGGTGGATGGGAGACTATAAAAAACTACTAAAAATAAAAGGATAATAGCCTACTTCCTTCTACACCTGGGGCTGCAAATTCAAATTCACATTTAGTTGGTAACTTGAAATCAGCACAGGGGGAGTGTTTACACCAGAGAAGTCAACAGCAAGTGCCAACTGTTGGGTTTGTTTGTTTTTCTTTTGGAGAGCTGGTTAACCGTTTTCTAGTGCACCACTGAAGCCACACACCTTTATCTGGGTTCTCAGCTAGAAACCCAAGCAGAATACTCTTAAAATGCATGAACAGAAGTGTATGTGCTGAAGACAAATTGTCCAACCTCCTTTTCCCGTTCTACTTTAAAAACCGGCCAGGTTCTTGTGACCGCATCATTTATCTCCTGTTCTTGGAGAAACTAAACTAAAAACAGCAGCCGTTTCAGTGTCTTCTTATTCTGAGGACAAGGCCGACAACCGGAGCGGGGAGCCTTGTCAGGGAATCTGAACCAAAGCCGTGATTGACATCATGAACTTCTGGGTCAAGCGGTGCCTGATGAGCTCTACCTTGTGCTTTTCCATCCATGGTGACCTTCCGACAGTGCAGCGGGACTTCCTATGACTCCCCACCACCTGACACAGGAACACAGATTGTCACTAGCGCAGCCTGCGACCGAGCCATTCAGTAGCCGAGGGAGGCCAGTGGGCTCGTCTAGGTGTTCTGGTTCTGAATCGCGCCACAGCCGGCACCTCAAAACCTGTGTTCTTCAATTAGCCTTTTATTCTGCTTGTAATTTGGTGAGTCAGGAATCCTGGAATTTGCTGGGGGGTGGTTTTCTCTGATCACCTCACCTCGGTGACGGCTGGGGGTCCACATGCACTTTCCACTTCATTTACGTATCTGGCATCTCTCTCTCTCTCTCTCTCTCTCTCTCTCTCTCCCTCTCTCCCTCTCCCTTTGTCTCTCTCCATTTCTGTCTCCATCACTCTCTACCCCTCTCTCTTTCTCTCCCCTTACATGATGTCCCATCCTCCAGGGCCCTTTGTGGCTTGGGTTGCCCCCCAGCTTGGCAGGCGCACAGTGGTAAGACCTTTTACTCAGCACTGGCTCCCCACAAGGGCGAGCTTTCCAAGGGCAAGTGTGCCGAGGGTGGGCTGGAGTGGAGACTGTCCAAAGCGTTGCTTCCTGCATGTTCTATCCCACAAGGAAGCTGCAGAGCCCACCTTGAGCCAAGGAGAGGGACGTTTGCCTCCAGCTCCCAGTCGGAGGAGGGGCAGAGGAGCTGTGGGTGTCGGCACCCCACCAGGCTCCGGTCCCAGCTGGCTTCCCAGAGAACAGAGGCACAGCGCCCTCCCACCTCCTGTTACGGATTCCCGGCCTGGGTTTCCTCGTCACACATCGCAGCAGGAGTTGTCTCTGGGTGGAATGACTTCTCCTTCCTGTCAGAACTGTGCTGTCCTGTGTTTCGTGGCTGCTTTTTAACCAGGGGACGTTTCCCTTGAAAGACGCAGTGTAGGAGGGCTTTTCTCCAATGTGCTGACAGGTCTGGAGCCACTGGGGGACCCCGGGTCTGGTCTCCAGGCCCACAAGGGACACTTTTCTTAAGCTGGGTTTGTTTACTTCTGGAAAAACCTGGCTTCCTGTTTCTAAGGGGGAACAGGTTTAAAAGGCCTCATAAAAAGGGCTCAAAGCCCCTTCACATCAAATGGCTCTTCTGGCCCAGCATTTGATGAGTTAAGTGTAAAAGGATCAGGAGCATACGGCTTGAATTTCCTTGCAGAGACACATAGGTTATAAATTAAGGGGAAGACTCATGTCAAAACATGTTCTGGCGTTTCGCCAGAACTGAAAACATTTGAAAATTGATTTCTGAGATGGTGGATGGACCCGTGTCCTATCTCGTACGTCCTTCCTGGCATGTTAAGATTTATTTATTTTTAAATACACAGCAGAAGCATGGCAGGCGTGGTGGGCGGTTCTAATTTAAGTTACCAAGTTTTTAGAACGTTTCTCCCTGAAAGATGGTCGATGGAGGCGCTAAGCGTGCTTGTTTTGTGTTCCTTTTAATTGAGGTTTCAAAGAAAGGAACTCAGCTTTTACGGCTTTCAGTATGTTTCTTATTTAGATTAGGACTCCAGGAAGTATAAAGCTCATTAAAGTCAGGGCTGCACCAGAGAACAACAGCCCTTCCTTCACCTGTTCTCAGGAGATTTATGCACCTCCAGCCTCCACATCTGATCGCAGGGGCGCAGGCTGGCATCTGGACAGAAACCCAGAAAGCCCGGGAGTCAGGAGGCGTTAGAACATAAGAGCAGAGATGCGGGCATTTCCGCTTTCGACAATATTCCTGGGGAAATGTTTAATGATCTAGCTCTGCAAAGACATAAACACGCTATGTTTTGTTTTAAGATTTTCACTTAAAGACACTTTAAAAAATCCCGTAGGTCAATCCATTAAAAAATGGACCCACTAATGCCGTCGGAAAATGGCCTTGACACGCGTGCGCGTTTCTAGCTTGCGTACACCATTTCTTGAGTCCTTTGAAAAGGATGGTGAGCTCCGAGCAAACTGAGGACAAAGCCAGAACGCCAAAGGGTCCACCGCAGAGACATTTGTTTCCCGTCTTCAACACAAAACTGGCAGCGGGAATGTTTTGGTAAGCAACTCCACCTACTAATTATGTCACACCTCCACCTCGGCTCAGCCGACTAGACAGACGGGTCACCAGGACCTGACAAACAGCACAGACCTGTCCTCCTACAGCACTTTGACCAAAGCGCAGGCCAACGAGGTGCTCCCTGGGGTGTCTGGCGAGGGTGACGCGGGGGCCCAGATGTAACCACACGGCCGTGAGTGCACGATGGCAGGCGAACATCAGCCTGGGCTGGGCGCCTTTGTCTATGTGCTCACTCGGTGCTGTGAGCGTCAGGAGGGAAGGAGCCAGGGACATGACACACCAGCACCAGCTCTATTTGGGTCCCCCCAGGAAGCCCCTCTGTGCTGCTCAATCCCCAGTGGCCACCTTTCTCCACCTCCCGGGAGGCCGGCCCCCACTGTCTGCCTCTCCCCAGGCTCCTGGGCCTCTGCCTTGGCCAATGGGAGGCACCAGCGGGAGAACGCAGGGTGCGAGAAGGGGTGCTGAGGGTTCAGGATGTGTCCCCCAGCCCATGGGGTCTGGCCAGCCCGGTCCTGGCACTGGGGGTGCTCCTCTTCCTGCAGCCCCACTTGCGTCCAGCGGGGGCTCCCTCTCCAGGAAGCAGGTCTGTGGGGGTTCCCCACACTCACCACCCCTGCCCCAGCCGGGGGGGGCCCCCCTGAGGGCTCTCTCAGTCCCCGCCCTCTGCTTCTGGCTCCCTTAACCCTACCCACACCCCACCAAAACCCTCTCCTCAGAGCTTCTCCAGGTGAACGCCCTGTCTGAGCTCAGGCTGCTGGAACGAAACACTGTCAACTTGAACCACAGACTGAAACGACAGACATGCGTTCCTCGGTGTGCAGCCTGGAGGTCCGCGACCAGGGTCAGGTTCTGGCGAGGGCTCCCTCTCTGGCCTGTAGGCTGTGGCCACCTTCTCGCCGCGTCCTCACCTGGCCTTCCTCCCTGTGTGCAGACACCTCCGCATCTTCTCATAAAGGCAGTAAGCAGGTTGCAGGGACCCACCCACAGGTCAGGCCTCCACACATGAACCTGGGAGGGACACAGGCCGTCAGCCCGTAACGTCCTCTGAGTGCCCCTCTTTCCTGCAGGAACCCTGACTGGACACGCCTGCTCCTTGCAACTTAAGTATTTTAATTCATTTCCACATTTATTGGCGATGTCAGGAGTCAGAAGAGAAATCTCACAGTGCATGTGCATTCCAGCTTCTAAAGTGTTTGATGAACATCGTCTCTTCCATTCCCACAGAATACTGTGCTAGCCCCACTTTATAGGAGGGGAAACGGGGGACAAAGGGGGAAAAAAAGCAGAAGGAAGGGCGGCTTCCTTAACTGAGCGGTTACTGATCTCCCGATGGTTCCTGGCTCGGGCCTCAACTTAGAAGGTGCTCAGTCAATCCACAGATTTGGGGTTTTTTATTATTATTATTATTATTATTATTATTATTATTATTATTATTATTAGACAGCAGTACACAGAATAAGACAATGAGTGGTAAGAACTGGGGAGCTCTTCCCAGAAGCCAGAGAGATCAGGCACTGGGTCCAGGCGAGTAACTGGACCCGCCAGTGTCACCTCCTAAAAACAGCCCCCGGAAGCCAGCTGTGCTGGGGTGTTCACATTCCACGGCGGAATTATTCAATGCCTGTGCCCTGGAGGAGGAGACGGTGCTCCCAGGGGAGGGGCCTAGGTTTCTCCCGGTTTTTCACCTGCCCAGGAGAGCCTCAGGTACGCACTTAGGAAGGCACGGCTCTCCCCAGCTCGGCGGCCCACAGGGACCGGTCACTCGAGAACACGCCCATGGCACTCACCCCGAGAACCCTTCTCCATGGCGCACAGGTGGTGGGATTTATCAGTGTCCGTGGGACTCCTGGGGTTACCTGACTCAGCGCAATTGCTTCCCTCCCCACCCCACCTTTAAGCTGATTGTTCTTTAAATAAATTATCGAAGTGAAATTCACATGGCACAAAATTAGGCATCCACCGTGTACAGTACAGTGGGGTTCAGTCCCCGCACAGTGTCGTGCGGCCGTCCCCCCACAGGAGGCCTTGTTCCATTAAGCAGTCACTGCCACCACCACCCCCTCAGACCCCCACCTGCCACCCCCTACCCACTCGCTGTCGGAACGGCTTCATCTGTCCTGGGCATTTCTTATAAATGAGACTAAGGGGCTTTCACGGCATCAGCCACTTGCAACCACTGGACAGACGCAGCAGACACAGGCCAGCGGGGCGGTGTCTGGGTACACGTACATGCTCCCACACCTGCCACCCCAGTGTCCCCTCTCTACGCCCTCAGTGGCCCACAGTTCCCCTGGAAGCTGAGTATGGAGTCCTGTCACATGATGGCAAAACAAAACAGCCAACAGAGGCCTGTGGGCTTTGGGATTCAGGCTCCTTTAAAATGTGGGGCATGTGCTACCACGTGCTGCCTACACTCGTCGCGGGTTAATCACAGTCTGAGACTTCGGTGACGATACGTGGGGCCCTGCCTGCCGGGTCCCATCTTGGCGGTCTGCAATCTGTGGGCGAGGTGGGCGAGAGGGGGCTGCAGCCTGCTGAGGGCCAGTCGATGAGCGTGGACCCCCGCCTCACCCCCCAGCTCAGGCATCGGCCTTGTAGGTCAGGGAGGCCCCACGGTCCCCGGCCATGAAGGCAGAGCCACCGTTAGGTGAGGTTGTGTTTGAGGGGACGGCATCTGGGACTCCAGAAGAAATGCAGCTGACAAAACCAGGCCCTCCGCCCCCCTTTCCATGCCTCGTGCTGACTCAGGCCTCTGGGGGCAAACGGACAGAAGCAACTGCACCTGCGTCCGTAATGAAACACCGACTTCAAAAGGCCAGCAGCTGCTTTCTGGAACGTGGCTGCCCAACTCCAAAGCCCCCCGGCTCTCAGGCCAGGGCTTCTCAGCATGCCTGACGTGCCGGCCGTGGAGCCAAGTCTGCTGGACACTCGGCCACCCCCAGTCCAGGAAACCAGGAACAGCCACCTTAAACCACGTGTCGTGATGGTTTGAAAAACCCTGTTCACATGCAACAATCAGTATACGGATTTCTCAGTGTTCTCATCTCAGGTTTTCCGTCCGAACCCGTGTCCTTACTCAGTCGTATCAGACAGGTTTCTTGGTGACAAGCAGCAGGAACACTACAGCCATCTTCAACCCAAGGGGCTTTGAGGGGGAAGGGCAAATCAACGGGAGGCCGGAAGCCCAGGACTGGGGAACCATGTGGCCGATCGGCCCTTGTCCCCATGCTGTGTGGCCGCCGTCACCATGACAAGCCTGCTGTCCCCAGCTCCTCACACCCCTTGCTCAGGAGGCCCTGTGAGACTGTCCACCGGCCCAGCCTGCACTGGACGCCATCCCAAGGCCGAGCCAGGTCAGAACCAGGCAAAGCTCTTTAAGCTTCTGCCCTGGGAACCAGGGTCTCCTTCCCAGGACAGGTCCTCAGGAAGAGAGGGCTGGGTGACGGACAGCCCCCTCCCCAGCAGGGGGCAAGCGTCAGCAAGGTGACAACAAGGTGAGGCTCAGGGCAGGGAACCAGCCTGGAGGAAATCAGTCAGAGTGGACTGGTGCTCATGCAGACCACGGGGCTATTTCGTGAACCCCCTCTTCGTGAACCCAGCCTTTGGGTGCTCCGCGCACCTTGTGGGTGTCCTTCCCCCCACACCCCCTGCCTGGCCTGCGGCTCTACAAGGGCAGCCCAAGTTCCAGCAGCTGGAATAGGCTGGAGCTCAGGGTGGCGAGCCGGCTTTGTTGTCCAAATCTGGTAAGCCAGCCTCCTGGGGACACCAGCGCATGCTGACCTTACACCCCAGAAGCGGGCCAGCCAGTCCCCTAGGAAACCACTCCCTGTGCCTGCTCAGAGCGCCACCCAGCAAAAGATTAGGCTGAGGGCGCTGACCTTGACGCTGCTTTCCCAAGTGCAGGAAACAGGCCACCAGAAACCCGAGCCGCCCGGGGCTGGGCAGACAATGAAACATCCTTCGCTTGTGTTTCTATCCAGGGCTGTAAGTCAGCACAGAGATTTCCTCTCTGACCGGTGTCCTGTTACCTGAGAGGTCCATTAATGCCGGGCCTGGGACTCCGGCAGAGCGGAGCGCGGAACGTTGAAGCGTTTGGGTATTTCAAAGGGAGCGTTAAGAGACGTCAGCGTGGGAAAGACTGAGCATTTTGGTTTGCTTATCTCACACTTTAGAGTTGCTTTCGTTTCGGATTATTTGCAGGGGGGTGGGGGGTAGGTGGCTCGTCATGTTTTCTGGTGCCAGGCATCTCTGGAAGCCTCACTTCAGCCCATCTCACCAAGAGGAAGGCCAGGGAGACCCCCACAGTGTGACACTTGGACCTCTGGGTCTCCAGCTGTGGTCTGCAGAGCGGCTGGGAGAGCTTCACCCAGGGGTTGGTTAGAAACGTGGAACTGAGCCCCCACTCTCACCCCCGCTGAGTCTGAGTTTCGGAGGGAGGGGCCGGGAACTCGTTTTAACAAAGTGACCAGGTGATGCCGTACACGCTGAGGTTTGAGAGCCATTGGTTTAGGTGAGAATAAAGCAAGAAATCAGATGACTGTGCCATAGGGCGTGCTCTCTCCTTCGCAGGCACACCACACACTTGTCCCCAGGAGACCCCAGACGACCCTGGCAGGAGGGACAGGTCGAAGATGAACCCATGACAGCCTGTCTTTTGTCTCTGCCACATCCTGAGCCCTCTGTGTTTCTAGCCACCCCGCCTCACTTTGTCCTGTCCTGGGCCGGTAAGGAGGTCGACAGGGTTTCATCAATGCAGGCACTTGTGTTTTGAGAGAGACAGCTCATTGACTGAGCTTGCGCTGCTGTAACAGGTCCTTATCGGGGGGAAAGTTTGAACAGCAAGCATTCGTTTCCCACAGCTCTGGACTGAGGGGCCTGAGATCTGGGCGCCGGCTGGCTGGGCTCTGCTGAGGGCCTCTTCCTGGTCCACAGGTGGCTGTCTTCTTGCTGTGTCCTCCATGGCAGAAAAAGAGAGAGACGGCTCTTCTTGTAAGGGTGCCGATCCTTTTAGGGGGGCTGTGCCCTCATGACCCAGAACCTCCCTAACACCATCACCCTGGGCGGTAGGTTTCAACGCATGAGTTTTGGGGGAACACACTCAGTCCACTATACCTAGCAACAGTCCTCTTAAGGTGACTTTCTATCAGGAGTAGCCAAAAGGAAGGTGGCTCTTTTGGTAGGACAAGAATCTTCTAGAAGCATTTCCCATTTGGTCTGCTTTGTACAACGGACGATTTTGGCTTCCTTCCTTGGTCTCTGAGAGCTTTGACCTGCGGTCCCTGAGTCTCGACGCCGGAGCAGTCACCTTGCAGACCACACGAGCTGCACCTCACAACAAGGCGGAGCAGGAAACGCAGCCGCACCACACACCCTGCACAGTCACACCTGGGAACCTCGGAGCGCTCTCGGCTGACTCCCTGTTGATTTATCGTGTGGACTCACGAGCACTTGGTTTCCTGGAGCTTCCTCGGCGTGTCTAAATGAACAGGCAGGCGAACACATGAAAGCCTGCTCCTTTGAGCTATATTTGTCACAATGCATCTGTGGGACGTGGCAGCACCCTCACGCTGACCCACTTCCCTCACTCCTCTGGCAGGTGCCCTCAGCCAGGGGAGACGGCTAGGAAAGGGCTTTTTTTTTTTTTTTTGAGCATCTAGCTGGCTGACCCTCTCCCTGCTGAGGGTCTAGAAGGGCTTCCAACGGACTTTCAGGTTATGAGACGGCCTTCCTAAAAGTAGGGGGCAGGACACGGTGATGGTCAGTCACCTGGGACATCAGCGTTGTGCTCTCTGCTGGCCTCCGCCGACACACAGCTCCACTTACGTCTGAACCACCAGCCGGCCTTACACTCGTCTCCTCGGCCCAGCGCTGTCAGTGAAGGGCTAATTTAGGAAGCAGAGGGACCAGTCATTCTGGACAATGCCTTACGGGGTTAAGAAAGAGAAGAGAGATGGAAAAAGCATTAAGAGAAGGAGGGAAGTCCAGGAATAGCACTGTTTGTAGAAACAGGCAACCTGAGAGTGTTTATGGCATGATACCTGTGGGCGCAGCACAAAAACTAACATTCTGATAGAAAATTCATTGTTTAGGAAGCTACATAAAGCATGGAGCCTCAGAAAACAAAGGCACCTCAAGATGCTGTGCAGCCCACATGTTGTCTCTGAGCAAAACCACCTCCATCCTCCAGGTACAGATCCCGCCACGAAACACTCCAAGGGCAGGACTCCATGACTGACCTTTGTAAGGCCCTCGTTTGCTGGGACCATATTGTCGATAAGTTCTTCCAAACGTTTCTTTTTCTTGTTTCAACTGGAGCTCGCGGTGATAAAAAAGGACCTCTCCCAACCCGCCTTTCACCAGCGTTAGGGTGGCTATTAGGTCTGCAGGCCCTCGATGCTGGAGTCTTCTCACAGTTTTCCAATTGACGGGCTCCTGTAGCCCAAACCAAGATCTCTCCTCACCCAACACTGCTGTACAAAATAGTAATCACCAACGAGAAGAGGGTGCTTTTGATACAAAGAGCACTTTATGAAAGCTCATAAACAAACCGTCGTTTCATGCAAGCACCGGGCTATAGAAGCTATTGTAAATGTTACCTCGCTCAGGGAGCTAACACAGTAAGACAACTAATCGGGTTGAGTCACGGTCCACAGAAGGGCTGGCACAGCACTGTGGGACCCAGTTATCACACTGAAAATTCTAATTCAGAGCCACACCACATGCAGCGGTAACTCGTAGGGACCCATCCTCCAGAAACACATGCAAATGCAACAAAATGTGAGCACAAAGATGTCCCTCGTGTTATTTTTTGTAATGGCAAAGAAACTGAAAGGAAGCCTGACATTCACAAGTGATTCACTAACCTATTTCATATTATGGAACAGGATGGACCCGCTAAAAAGGACAGCCGCGGTCTACCCAGCCTCCTGCACAAAACTCCCCGAGACACGTATTTAGTGGGGAGAAAGCAAGGAGCCTGCCGATGAAAGATAACTGTCTTTGTACAAAAAAAAAGGTGTATGTTCATTGACTTGATGATTATTCAGAGCTGAAGAAACAGAAACCCAGAGAAATGATGGTAACAGTGAGTTTGTGAGATAGGCAGCGCAGGTAAGTCTGGCGGTTTGAGGGTGACCTGAGACCTGGCCCAATGGCTAGTTTGACATTCAACACGGTTTTCCTAGCGCATGTGGCAGGTATGTTCTAGGCACTGCTGACACTGCTATGAACATGACAGAAAGGTCCTTTTTGTCATGGAGATTACGAGGCCTGACACTTAAGTTTGAGAACTTGTTGCAACGATGTTGCTAACCTTTTTTGATAGCAGAGGGATTATTCATTATGAAATTGTACCAACTGGACAAGCAGTGAACCAAGTTTCCTATTTGGAAGTGCTGAAAAGGCGGCGTGAAAAAGTTAGACCACCTGAACTTTTCACCAACAATTCATGGCTCTTGCATCACAACAATGCACCAGCTCACACAGCCCTGTCTGTGAGGAAGTTTTTAGCCAGGAAAAAATAACTGTATTGGAACACCCTCCCTCCTCACCTGATCTGGCCCCCAGTGACTTCTTTCTTTACCGGAAGATAAAGGAAATATTGAAAGAAAGACATTTTGATGACATTCAGGACATCAAGGGTAATACAACAGCAGCTCTGATGGCCATTCCAGAAAAAGAGTTCCAAAATTGCTTTGAAGGGTGGACTAGGTGCTGGCATCGGTGCATAGCTTCCCAAGGGGAGTGCTTGAAAGGTGACCGTAGTGATATTCAGCCATGAGGTGTGGAGCACTTTTTCTAGGATGAGTTTGCGAACTTAATTGTCAAACCTCGTATCATCGAATGGGGCAGCCCAGAGTAAACAGTCAACAAGGAAATAAGCAAGCTCATTAGAGGATGTGAGAAAGTGCTGGAAGGTACTGTTGCAGGGTCACTAGGGGGACCACTGAGGCTGGAAGGCCAGTTTTAGATCGAGGCCCGGGCTGAGCACAAGGCCAGAGATCTGGGGAGGAGCCAGCAGACCTCAGTGCTCGGCCCTTTGAGCGATTCCAGGCTCAGCCCCATCCCTGTCACCCGAGTCACTTCCACGTGTGTGACCAAGAACAGGCTCCTAGCACGAGAGGCACGGGGTCCATAGCGTCTCTTTGCCTCTCACCCTTCCCTCCCTCCTTCTGCTCCCTTGCTGTTTACTCCCACCCACCTTTCCCCTTCCTCATTTCCACAGCTCACCTGCATCCGTATTTTTCTTTTGCACTGAAAAGATTAGGGCGTAAGCAGCTTGCTGTGCTTGGGGCAAAATCGTGAGAACCATGGAGCCGGGACTGGTGCCCACATCAGATGAGCAGGTGACCGTGTGACACTGGAGCAATAATAAAAAAAAAAAACCTGCCTCGTGGAAAATGAAGGGGCTTTAAGAGGCTCAAGCAGGGGTTCCCTTCTGCTGCTGCTTGAACGTCAGGCTGGGAAATGTGGTGGGAGGAACCCCTTGGAAAAGTGGGGAGGCCTTTACCCCCAGGTTTCCCGAGTAAGGGGCTCCTGCTGAGACACTTGAAAGCCCAGTAGACACATCTGAATGTATAATGCACTCTTGAAGTGCTCATTCATAATCCTGCAGAGGCTTTCAAAGCATGGAGGAGTTTCTCCGGCTTAGGTGTTGGGAAGGGCGTCTGCGGGGTTGTCAGAGCGAGGGCAAAGCACACACATAGCTGTCTGCACTGAACCCTCATGCACTAATTCGACTCAGCAAATCCTAATTCCATGCAGCACAGATCTGGAGAGGGCAGGACCTGCTCCAAGGTGGGTGCGGCTCGGTGTGCCGCCTGAGCCTGAGGGAGCCTGGGTAACCCTTCAGTTCGTTCTGTGCCTGTCTCATGGTCCCTTCTATGTGCAGGCGCTCCGCTTGGCACTGCCTGAGAGCTTCCCTTCGGGGAGGGAATGGAGGGGGCACCACATGAGGCTGACACCTGCCTCGCAGAGAGGGCTGCCAGGTGCCAGGCTCCGCTGGGAGTGGTTTGCTTAGGTTACATCATGTAAACAGGTAATTACAAAAGAACAAGGCGTGTGAATGCTAGGAATACGAGCAAGGCATTGTGGGAACATCAAAGAGGAACGCGTAATCCAGGTGGGGATGAGGCTGGGGCAGGCTGAGGTCAGGAAAGGCTGCTCAGAGGACAGGATGCCTGAGCTGAGAGGCAAAGGATGGAAAGGAGTAAGTGACAGATACTAAGGGGAAATTCATTCCACAAACACCCATCCCAAAAGTTACCGAGCATCTCCTATGTGCCAGGCATGGTTCTAGACCCTGGGGGGAAACTAGTGGACAAAAGCTGCTATCAGGGGGCCCACTGGACAGGAAATGGGCAGAAGTGACCTCATCTCCTGTGGACACAACTCCCTCTGTGGATCCCAGGGGCTGGTCCAGGACACCGACCATTAAGGGCACCTACGTTGTACGAGTGTAACACAGGACTGGCCAGACAAACACTAGACAGGTATTTCTGACTCCTTGTCTCTCTCCACAGGCGCTTTTGCCCATCGCTCACCTTACCTGTTGACGTATTCTCAAATCTACAATTTGCAAACAGTAACTGGGTTTAATGAATTCTACCAGAAACAGAGTGCAGCTAGTATGTCATAGAAAGTCCAGCCACTTTCACCATCCCCGTCTTATTTTGAAGCCAATCCTAGACACCATCTTATTTTATGCAGAAAGAGGTCAGCCAGATAAGAACTCATTCTTTAACACAACCACGATACCACTGTCTTAATATCACACGGAGTCCTTGGTGTCATCAAAAACCCAGTCAGGGTTCAAATTTCCGGGTACCTCCTATGTGTCCTGTAGGATCAAACCACATCGACGCCACTTTATTTTTTAAATTTTATACATGTTGGTTTGCATCAGGAGCCAAAATGGGTCTGCCCACTGGCTATGGGTCGTGATATCTTCAAAGCCTTTTTTAATTTCCAGTCTCCCTCCATTTCTTTTTTCTTTCTCTGCAGGATTTGAGGGAGAAGCCAGTTTCTCTTGTCCTGCAGTTTCCACGTTTGGATTTTGCCAGTTGCGTCTTCCATGGGTCCTTTAATATCTTTCTGTCTTCGGTGTTTTCTGCGAGTCAGAAGTTGGGTCGACAGGCTTGATGAGTTCTGCGTGGATGTTTTGGCAAGAAAACCACAGAGGTGGGCGCTGTCCTTCCTTCCGTGATGTGAGTAGGCATCGCGTGTCCACGGGGGCTGCAAAATGTCAGTAATGGTTCCTCTTCACCTGGCAGTGGAAGAACTCCACAGAGAGAAGTTTTCCCTCCATTACTGTTTGCTTCACTTGTTGTTTATTTAACAAACACCAACAAACACAAGAGTTTCTGGATATACGGGAAGGGCAGGGCTCCATGGTGTTGAGGATTCACAAAGCTTCCGAATGAATTTCATCCGGAGACCAGCTGTCGTCATCAGGCGGGAGCCTGGACAGTCCCTCTCTGGCCTAAGTGAGTGCCCACTGCCCTTTTGAAGGGTCCTCTGCTTCCAGAGTTTTGCTGACTTGAGACTCCTCTACTTTTCTATAATGGATTGTCAGGTTGTCTAGAAGTGTGTCCTCCTGACCCCAGGTTCATGGGTTGAAGTCCTAACTCCCGGGATATGACTTCATTTGGAAATAAGGGACGTTGCCAGTGAAATTAGCTCAGATGAGCTCACACTGGAGCAGGGTGGGCCCTACTCCAATACGTCTGCTGTCATTATGAAAAGGGGACATTTGGACACAGACACACACAGGGAAACGGCCAGAGAACAGGAATACAGAGATGGCTGCGTCTACGAACCAAGGACCAGCAAACCCCCCAAAGCTAGGAGAGGGACAAGGGACACATTGCCCCCCAGACACTCAGGGGGACAAGCCCCCAGCACCCAGTCACACTGTGTTTATGAGCAAATGGAAGCTGAAAAGACATTTTGTCTCCATCCACTTCTCTTTACACGCCTTTGATACATCTCATGCTTATATAGCATGTTGTGTCTACAAGTCATTCAACAATATTAACTTAAACATATTTGTCGAGATCCTATGTCAGCTGCTGCCAGGAGTGATGGAATAAAAAAAAGAAATAAATCATGACTGTCCCCACACTGCTTCCAGTCTGGTTGGGGAAATAGACACAGAGCTGATACATACATCACACGGTCACTCACGCTGGGAAAATATCCGTATGGACACCAAGAAAGGGCAACGGACCCAACCTGGGACGGAGGTTTGGTGATTGGAAAGGGAGGGGCAAGACTCGAGGGTCTCTAGCTCAGGTGCGTGGGTAGCTAGAGGTGCCAGCCCCCAGGATGGAAACCCAGGGGGAAGGGGGTTCAGATTGGGGCTTGCTCAGCTGCCATGCCCGCGGGGTATCCTGGTGACAGCCCCCCCAGACCGCGGATCCGTGAGCTTGCAGGTCCCAGGAACGGTCTGGGTGGGGCTGTGGAATGAGGCCGTGAGCCAAGGATGAAACCCTGGGGACAAACCCTCTTAAGAGCATTCTTTTAACTTAAGAATATATTAAATTGGTGGTGTGTGTGTGTGTGGGGGGTGTTCAGATAATTCAAAGACTTCCCTGTGACTTCATGCATCAACTTGCAATGCGTGAGGGAAGAAAATACTGAGTAAGCCTCCGGAGTGTCAACATAGCCCCCGCAACCGGACGAGGGGCCAGCAGGAGCACCGCCCTGTGAGAGCTGCCTGGGGGCGGGCGGGATGGGGGTCCTCTACCCATGTCGTCCCAGCATTCCCACTCCACAAAAGCAACGGCCTCACCACGCAAACACAACCTCAACGCAAACCCCGTCTCCCCTTCCATCCGAGGGGCTGCCTCTCGGGGCCTCCTACAGCCAAGTCGGTAGCAGCCAGGCCACCACAAGCCGGAACCCACAGCAGCAGAGGCCTGTGGGGACACAGAACAGAGGCTCTGCATAGGGACACGGCTGAATTTTCATTCCACGCCATCACTTCCGAGCTCAGTCACCACATCTGTGAAGTGGAAATAAGCACAGGGACGCGATGGCCGTGGGGTGAGGGTTAGTGTAGATTCACGCAGGCCCAGCCCCATTTCAGCCTCTGTCCCATCAAGTGGCAGCCTGATTCTTGCCAGCCAGGCCTCAGTTCCAAGGTCACCTCCTGCTGAAGCCTTCCTGGCTGCCCTCACCTGAAAGTGCTGGCCCTCCCCTCTCTGTACTTTCGTCATAGCCGTTATCTGTATCAGAATGACTGTTTTGGGGTGTTTCCTTACTTATTTAACGTCTATGTATTCCCCTGGGAGGGAAACTCTTTGAATGTTCATTCAGTGAGTGAATGGATGGACGAACGAATGAATCAGAAGTGATATTTTGGGCTGGTATTGAGGCGAGGAGAAGGGAAGTGGGGAAGGAAGAATTAAGTGACCCCCAAGCACACAGACACACGGCTCGTCTGTCCCGAGGCCTGCCGCGCTCACAGGTGCATGCGCAGGGGTGCGGACAGGGGCGCCAGGACGGCTGTGGTCAGGGGCTAGCCGGTCCTCGGGACCCTGCTAACTGCACGGGAACGGTTCCCAGTTCACCTTCTTCCTAGCTTCTAATGCTGCTGCAGCTTTCGTTCAGAAACTGGGTTTCTGAGATTTAGCTCCACTGGCTGCATTTTCTCCTCCTCCCTTTTTTTTTTTGGTTTTGCTCCCTCCTGCTGGCAAACCCATCTGTGCCTCCTCTCCCCACGCCCCCCGCGGGCTCCCCATCGTCTGCACTGTCTCATTGGCTCTTATTTTCTCCTCTTCGCCCCAAACAACGGGCTCTCTGCTGCTGCGACACGAGTCTCAGACCAAAAGCAGCTTTGCTTAGATTTTTAAAATTCTATTCCCCTCCCAACCCCCCGCACTTTTTAAATCGATATATTTTTTAGAGCAGTGTTAGGTTCACAGCAAAATTGAGCAGAAGGGAGAGGGATGCCATATCCCCCTGCCTAACAAGCACAGCCCCCCCACCCCGCCATTGTCAGATTCCCCACCACACGGTATGTTTGTTACAACTGATGAGGCGACACTGACACATCACCCCCCCCCCCAGGTCCGGAGTTGACTTTCGAGTTCACACTTGGTCTTGTACATTCTGTGGGTTTGGACAGATGTGCAATGCCACATTATCTGCCATGACTGTCATATGCGTATTTTGCTGCCCCCAAACCCTCTGTGCTCTGCCCATTCACCCCCCTTCCCCCACAACCCCTGGTCTTTCTACCTTCTCCTTATCGCCCCTTTTCCAGGATGTCACAGAGTTGGGATCACACAGTATGTGGCCTTTTCGGGTTGACTTCTCTCACGTCATATAGTATGCATTTAGCCTCCTCGTCTTGTCCTGCAACTGTCCCCATGTTGCTTGTCCTCTCCTACAGATTCTAGATAGCACTGCAGCCATAGCAGGGTGCAGACAGACCGCCCAGCCCGGGGAGCAGAACAGAAAGTGGAAGGAGAAACCTTGGGGCTTCAGGGACTGATTCCAAAGGATGGCTCAGGCACCTCCTGCCGCTCACACGTCCTCACCAAGGGACCTCCTTCCCCAGGTCCCCGCCCCCTCCCCACGGCCCACCCCCCACAGTTCCCATCAAGTCCCATAAAAATATCAAACGGGAAAGAAAAATCTCTCCCTGTTTTTCAAAAGCACAATTTTAACGAATGGTCTTTGATCCACAAATGTAATTAGCATTAGAATTGGAGATGGAACGGATATTTGTCTAAAAGCATTAATTTAATTCCTGGCCCAGGTTTTTTTTTCCCCCCCCTTATCAGTGCTCTAATTCTAACGGTGCCTGTGGCAGAATCAGGAATCGGAGGGAAGGAACAAGTGGGTTTTCAGGGAGCAAGAACGCAAATAAAAATTACATGGGAAATATTTCCAAATTAAGACGGATGGGGTGACCCAGGGAAGCGAGTTTGTTTTTAAATCATAAACCCAAACGTACTCCCAAGGTACGAATTACGGAGCATTTTAACAGCTTGTGATTTATCTTCTCCACTCTTGCTCCTGCTCGACCAGCTCTCTAAAATACGGAGAGCGGGGAGCTTAGAACAAAGCTTCCAGCCATGGTCCTTTGGCCTCTGACACCAGTTGCTCATCCATTTCTTTCTCTGGAATTTTAGGAGTTGCTTTGAATTGTCACATAGAGTTTATAGGCAATTATTTTACAGCCAAAGCTATGAAGTTCCCATGAGGGTTTTGGGGATGAGAGATGCTGTATATTATTTAAAGTGGAAATACCTGGGAATTTAAAGCTAAATTCTTCTAGTCACCTGCTGTATTCGTCGGCTCAGGCTGACATAACAAAACACCGCTGACGGGGGGCTCAAACGAATTCTTTTCTCCCAGTTCTGGAGGCTGGATGTCCAAGGTCAAGGTGTGGGCAGGGCTGGCTTCCTCTGAGGCCTCTGTCCTGGGTGTGCTGACGGGCGTCTCCTGCTGTCTCTTCACAGGGCCGTCCCTCTGTGCACATGTCCCCCTGTCTGTCCGTCTTCTCTTCAGGACACCAGTCACATCAGGTGAGGGCCCACCCTCAGGGCCTCCTTGTACCTTAATCACCTCTGAAAAGACCTTGTTCCAAATATGGCTACATTCTGAGGTGCTGGGGCTTGGAACCCCAGCAAGTGAATCTGGGGGGACACAACTCAGCCCAGGACACCCACTCAGCCAAGCGTCCGAGCTTCTTGTCTTGCCAGCAGGACAACCTCGGTCCCCCAGTAACGCACACGTCCTGCTGGGTAAACCTAGCGTCATGCATTCGAGGGGGAAATGCAGCCATCAGAAAAGCCAGAAGCCCCTCGAATTAAGTCACCCAGTGGCCCCACTACCCTATGTCCAGCTCTCAGCCCTGAAGCCCCCAGCTGTTGGGTTAGTTTTTTCTTTCCTTTCCTTTTCAGCTGAACGAAGGTTGTGTGGCCCAAGGCGGCCCTCGGAGCCGTATCAAAGCCACACCGAGTGAGGACAATGACTCCTGCTCAGCTGGGGTGCCAGGGACACCACGGAGCACAGAGGCACCATTCCTCTCAATGAGGAAAAATCAGAACGACAGCACAGGAGTAATCCTGGGGAGAGGCCAGCGGCCGGAGCCACCCCAGACGGAGGTGGGGGCTCATTTCCTCCCGGGAAGACGCCACCAGTGTGTCCCAACAGCTGCATCACTTCTAAATGCCGTTTCTAAAATTCCCGATGCGGGGAAGGAGAAAACAAAAGCTTTCCTTCTCTCTCATCCCGAAATCAAAACTACAAATGTTGGCTGATGAGGACATTGTGGGTTAGATGAAGGACTTCCCTTGATTTCATCATGGATCAGGCTGCTCATCAGCAGTCGGCACTGATTCAATTTTTTTATTTCAAAAAATACACGGTCTCAGGTGAGAGGGCAGCTAGGGGCTCCCTGCAGAGGTCATGCAGTCATCCTCCGGCCTCCAGGCAGAGTCACGCGCCGTTCATTTGCCTGCAATCCAACCAGAGGATCGGTCACGGGGCCCCCAAATCAAGTCGTGAACAAAGCAAAAACATCCTCGGTCCCTTTAAATCACCCCCAAGTGGTCGCAGTCCCCAGAAGAGCCTGTGTGAGGAAGGGCTCTTAAAGGGGGACATGCGAGGTTGTCCTGGGGAGGGCGAGGCCAAGGGCAGGGGTGTGCGTATGACTGAGGGAGTGTGTCACACACACGCATGAGTGTGTGAGCGCGTGTGTACGCACGTGTGTTGTACACCTATGCATGTGCGCACAAGTGTGTGACAGAGACAGCGGGTGTGAGCAAGTGACTGCACACGTGTATGTGTGCACGTGTGTCTGAGTGAGTATGGCCCAATGAGTGTGGTGCGTTGCGTGCATGTGTATATGTGTGCGTGTGTATATGTGTGCGTGTGTGAGCGTGCATGTGGACGTACATCCGTGTCCAAGAGGAAGGACAGGTGCGCCCCTCCTCCTCCACAGTCACTGCCGTCATTTCACCGGGTTTCCCCTGTGACCCGAGGGTCTGGGCGTCACTGGATCTGGTGGCCCTGGCGCCGAGCAGCCTGCTGTCCTCTCCCTGCAGTTTGTGACATGCAGCCAGGGTGGGCGTGGCCACTCTTCCTGTCACTCCGTTGCGCCGGATCAAGACCTTCCCACAGCTCCTGGGAACGAGCGCCATCCAGTTAGAGGAATCCCGCTGTTTGGAGGATCAAAACGTACGCTGCATGGGCTGGACAAGAAGGTGGCAGAGCTGGCATGACAGTCACAGGGCAGGGCTGAGGGGACGTGGCTATCCCCACGTCCCTGTGTGTGAGGGTCCCACGCAACTCCGGCTGGTGTGGGACCTGGCTGGGCAAACGCTTGCCATCACCCCCGTTTTGTGAAGGCGCTTCTTGTCACTGCCCTTGCAGGAAAGTCACACCGCGGTGGCCAGCGTCCCAGAAGAAGGCTGGCCAGCCTAGCCCGTGGATGGTCTGGCCACACACAGGAGGAGGGAGGCGCGGCCGCCTCTCAGGAGATGGCACCGCATCCATGACGGTGTCCACGCCGTGGGAAGGGCGCCCCCCCTGGGGTTGTGCGTGACCAGCCTGCCCGGCCGTGTGAGTGGGCCGTGTTCAGAGCCCACTGTCACACAGCCTCTGTCACACAGCTGTCCGATCTGCCGCACAAAAAAGGAAAGCTAGTCATATATTTAATAACACACACAGAACAACCAAAATATGGTCCTTGTTCTGATAAAGGCATCCAGGGAATGAGTGAGACCAAGGACCTCGGTTTGCGTGGAACCCTCGCCCTCCATGTGCAGTGGAGACAAGCCCCAGCCGACCGGAGAGCTGCTGGACCACCTGGCAGGATGGAGAAAGGAGCACCATCTCCTTCGCCGAAGCTTCCAGCATCTGCCCGCTTCGCAGAAGGCCCCGGACGAGCCCCTGGGGTCCACCAAGGCTCCGTGCTCTGCCCGTGGGAGTGACAGACAACAGAAGGGTCCCCACACAAAGGTCTTGGGGTTGTTTTTTTTTCAGAAGTAGGGTCCTGCCCAGGTCGTGCTGGAGCAAAGCATGTGGAACCGCGAACCTAGGGCCTCCCTCGGGGATAAAGGAGGGGACGGCCGCCTCCCTCTTTCTGCGCTGCTCCATCCGGACCCACTCCCTCTGCCCTGCGTCCGTCGGCTTAGATTTGTTATAATAAAAATAGTCCGTGGCGGGATGGATTCTGTGAGCCAGGGAGAGCCGGGTTCAAAATGAGTTGAGTACCGCGGGAAAAGGGCTTTCCATTGTCAGAGAGAAATGGTTGGAAGGGCTTTCATTTTTTTTTTTTCCTTTAAAAAAATGCAGTAGCTACTTTCAAAGTCAGGAGAGGCATTTTTTTTTTTTAACACAAAGAAAGAAACAGCAACAGCAGGGTGTGCCTTCCTCTGTCTGCCCTTTACAATCCCAGCTTCAGGGTACGCTATTAATTTTCTCCTTTCTCTTCTGGCAGGAGGTTTAAAACACCCACCCTCCTGCAAATCTCCAGGCAAATTATCTTAAGACCGCTTGCCACGTGGGGCATGGGGTGGGCAGGACCTGCTTCACCAGCTGCCCCCCCCCCCGTCCTGTGCGCCCCTCACCCCATTCCTACCTCAGGAGCAACTGGTGACCACATGGCCCAAGTCCGCTGACTCCCCCGCAAAGCGAACCAATCTGGTAAGTTCTGTCTCTCTGCACTGTCACATGCTACAGGGATGTGCCACCACAGGGTCACCCCAGGGCCGGCGGTCATGGTCAGCAGGTCAAAGCGCTGAATATCAATGGACTCGGTCCTGCGTCCGCAACCCACCCTCTGCCAGGAACGTCAACTTTTGTGTCGCACTTTTCACCTTTGCCCCCTGCCATCTTCATAGCTGCTTGCTTCAAAGGATGCTCTTCACGTGGAAAACGCTTTATGGAGAAAAAATGGCCACAGCTACACAATTATTTTAGAAAGTTTGCATTGTGTTTGAGCCAAGGGCAGACGCCCTGGCTGAAGTCTGCCCGGCTTTCAAGATGAAGATCTAAATTCTGAGGTTTAGAAATATGAAAGTCGCCAGAACAATTGTCCGACACCCAGAGCCTGTTCTGTGCGCCTTGAAATAAATTAGAGAATGACAACTCACCTCTCCCTGTTCAAACAGGGAACAAAATCCCGGGGCTAATGAAGCTTTTTTTTTTATTATTTTGAAAGTAGGATTACACCGATGATTATCTTCTATCCCCCTGAGCCTCCAGACACAGCTACTTTGAAACGTCAGCTGTGCCCGCAAGAGGTCTGCTGACCTCCCTGTACTGGGATTTGTCCTGTGAATTCACAGCAGGTCCCTTTCCTTGGTGAAGTGTAAGATGCCGCCCATCCACCTGGCCAGGAGGGATGCAGAAGGCGGGATCCAGGGAGAAAAGAGCAGCGTTCACAGTGGAAGGTGTGTGTGGGGGGGGCTCAGTCCCGTGTTACCTGAACCTCCAAAGACACATCCTTCGGGAAAATGGGAGGACAACAGGCGGATTTCATGCTAAACAGCAGCACACCGTGCAGAATGGGGTCCCCCAATGTACCTGTCACCTGAAAGGAAACGTTTGTAGGCAGCCTCCCAAAAAGCATTTTGTCTTTACCTCTGGGCGCAACATCCATTTCTACAAAAAGAACACAAAAACAACCCTGTGATCGTGAGAAGACTCTCTTGGCGAAACGCTCCAGGTCGGGGCCACCTGTTTCGTGTGCACAGGATACATACTTCTGGCGTCATCAGGTGGCTTACAGGCAGGTGCTTGGTTGGCTGCCCCATTTTATCATGTTCCTGCATGGAAGGAAGGACTTCAAAAGCTGAGCTTTAGGGCCGGCCGAGTGGCTCAGTTGGTTAAGAGCTCGCTCAAGAGTTTGAGCTCTGAGCAACAGCAGTTCGAGTCCAGCCCGAGCTGAGCGGCGGTTGGCCTCCAAATGGTCAGTAGAAAGCTTAAAAAAAAAAAAAAAAAAAAAAGCTGAGCTTTGTCGCCTCAAGAGAACTGGGCCATCTTTTGGAGGAGGGTCCTCGAATATTTCCCGGAAGGAAAATTGCACAAAACATCACTGTGGCAATAGCTGGACCATCCGTCATGCTAATTTTCACCTGGTTGGAAGAGAAGGGACAGACGCCCCTGTGCTAAGAATGGACGGGAAGTACACAGACAGCTCAGGACACACCAATGTGGGGAACGCACCCTCGAACTTGATCCCATGACGCTCAGCTCTGTCGCTGTTTGCCTTGCTTTCTACAGCAGGGAATTCTAAAACTGGAACGTCCATAAAGAGCATTAAGAGTATTGCGATTACCTGATACTATTCATCACAGCGCTCAACGGTGAGACTGGACCTGCCGAGACGGGAACGCAACCCGTGTCGTGTCACTGCGCATGCCTCAAGGGAGGAGAGCTCCAACGTCAAGTTCATATTTCCCCTCTCTTGGCCTTTCACCCTGGATGCTGGGCGTTTCCATGGTTTTGTCTCCCAGCCTTTACTGCTTAAATTTTAATTTTAGAAAAGCAGTTTTCTAATTCTAGAAAATTTTAATTCTAGAAAAGTAGTTTTCTAGTTACTCTTTTTTCACAACAGTAACCGCCAACACTCTCCCAGAAATCTTTCTTATCCTAGGTAATGTCTACTCAGAATCAGAAAAACTCAGAAATGAGACACTAGAACTTGGTAAAGAATTATAAATAAAAGGCAGTATTATTCTAGTAATGAAAACTGTGCTAGAAGGAGCACAGGAGTGAATAAATATATCAGAATGCCTTCATAGATATGGAAGTTGAAAAGGAGGACATTTTTGAAAATTAAAAAGAAAAGAACCAATATTTAAAAATAGGTTTCAGAGAAAGTGACACATTTAGAAGACAGGTGAAGCCGGTGCAATACACGTAAAACTGAAGTCCCCAAAGAAAAAAATCTAAGCAGGGGAAGAGAACAAATACTGAAATTATAATTCAACAAAAACTTTCCAGAATAAAATGAATGACAAATGAAGTTACATATTGAAAGGGCTCACCACACACTTGAGAAACTTGGCCCAGAATAACTAACAATAAGAAATAGTCTACTAAAAGTACAGAATTTTTTTAAAAGGATAAAAATATTTTGATAATACAACCAAAAATATAGTTACATATAAAAGAAAGAAAATCAAATTGTCATCACACTTTTAAATGCCCATATATATTTTAATTTTTTAATTAGTTGCCATTCAATATTATTTTATATTAGTCTCAGGTGTACGTCATAGTGGTTAGACATTCATGTAACTTATGAAGTGATTCCCCCCAATAAGTCTAGTCCCCACCTGACACCATTCCCAGTTATTACAATATTATTGACTCTCTTCCCTATGGTGTACTTGCTATCCCTGTGACTATTTTATAACTGCCAATTTGTAGTTCTTAAGCAATCTACAGATTCAATGCAATTCCTATCAAAATACCAATGGCATTTTTTGCAGAACTAGGACAAATAATCCTAAAACTTATATGGAACCACAAAAGACCCTGAATAGCTATAGTAATCTTGAGAAAGAAAAACAAAGGTGGAGGTATCACGCTACCTGATGTCAAACTATACTACAAGTCCATAGTCGTCAAGCAGCATGGTATTGGCATAAAAACAGACACATCGATCAATGAAGCAGAATAGAGAGCCCAGAAATAAAACCATACCTATATGGCCATTTAATCTATGACAAAGGAGGCACGAATGTACAATGGGGGGTAAAGACAGTCTATTCAATCAATGGTGTTGGGAAAATTGAACAAATACTTGCAAAAACAATGAAACTAGACCACCTTTTCATACCATATGGAAGAATAAAGTCAAAATTAATTAGATGCCAATATTTCTTATTGAAGAACAGAAAATGTAATCCAAAGATTTTACACTCAGCCCAACCGATTTTCAAGCATAAAAGTTGCCACCAAACTGTTAGCAACTGTGAATATTACTTACTATGAGTCTTTTCACAGAGTCTAGGAGATTATAAGCTTCGACAACCAAAATGACCGGATAGATGTCCACATGACTGGTTTGAGCTATAAATATGTATTTATTTTTTTGATAAGATGCGCTGAATGGTATTAGAACGAAAGTACAGAATGTGACTTCCACAGGTTTTGACAAAGTACATAGAGGACAACTATCAAAAACTAGAAAGCGGATGGGAAGGCAAATGCAAAAGATTATTCTGAGACTATTGTGTGTGTGATGTGTGATAAAAGCAAATGTGATACGATTTTATCCAGGATTCCATCAGCCTCTACATCCTGCGAACCAGGATCATGGGTGTGCAAGATAAAAAATAGAAAATGGTTAAGTTAAAAGACGTGCAGTCTTGCATTTGAACCAGAAGAGGAAGTAGGAAGCCGGGAGATAGTTTTCCTATCAGATCTAGATATGGGAGCATATTTCTTAACTCTGCCACTGGAAAAGCCAACGACTGGTGAACAAAGTAATAGACAGGCGCACCCCTGGCATAGATTGTGGTCCTGAAATCCAACTAAAAGCAACAAACAAAACCCAATAAAACAGGATTTTTTTTTTTTCGAGAAATGACAGATGGGTGTTTCCAGGTCTCGGCAGGGGAAGTACAGGCCCAGCTGGACAAAGATAACTGAAGTTATCCAACATGTCCAGAGTCACGTACAAAACCTCAAAAGCCACCTTGAAGAGGTCCCCACTAACCAAAGACGAGAGAATTTGAGCACCAGTAAGAAAAATTACTGCAACGCACTGAAACCCATTAAGCATGCTTAAACCCTTGTGTGCGTAAGGACGCTACAAAAATAGGCTGCTTTCCAATGTTGAACTAACACACTATTTTGAAAACTGGTAAAACTGGTAGCAAAAGAATAAGAATGGTACTGAATGAACTGAATGACGTCCTATCAGAAGTACGTCACTCGGTAACCCAGTGACAGATGAGGAACACTGCCTCTTTATGAATTTATTCCGGCTAATAAACAAAGAAAACATTATAGGATTATGATACCATTTGGTACTTCTAAGGAGTTAATAGTTCTAGGCATTGAGGATCCATGTCTGCTAACATCACAAAAAGCAGACAAGCAATTATCCCATCTTTCTAATGGATAACCACCCCCCACTATTTCAGAGGTGGTTTCACTGAAAAGAAAAATATAAAATGAACCTGACTATGATTAAGTCTATATACCCAACTCTTAACTTAGAGGAAATACAAAGAACAGAGGAACACGGTCGATTACACCATGGGGGTGCTTGCAGGAAAACCCCAACATGGCAACACGCCACGTCAAAGGACCTGGTTTTTTCCAACAAATGAATTACATACAAAAGGAAAAAAAGGGATAAAGGAGGGATCTATAGCTTTAAAAAAGACTTAAAAGACATATTAGAATGGACAAAACCAAACTACAGTGTTTAGAGATACACACTTGAGTGATAAAACTATTAAGGGAAGTCAGGAAGTGATTATCAGAAGCTCAGGATGGTGATGATTTCCAGAATGGAGGTGAGGCCAGCCCCGTGGGGCAAGGGGTGGGTACAGGGGGCGGGGCACCGGGGGGCCGGACTGACCAAGTTCTATTTCTAGACCTGGGTGATAGTGGCAAGGGTTTCGGTTCTAGTATTTCCTTTATGTGATTTTCTGTGTATGTTCTATACTGCATATTACACTATATTCAATAAGAAGTTAACAGTTTGCATTAAAAAGAAAATAAAACCCACATAATCAGCAAACACACTGAAATTTATTCCACAAACTTTAAAGTTGCATTAAAATAAAAACCCCTGTGATTCTCCATTGTGTATCATGAGACAATGATGCCTTTGGAATGTATTTAAAAATAGATAATTTTGTAAATGAAGATGAAGAAAAAGGGAAATCTAAGTAATGTAGAATGAATACAGCTGTATATTTGAAGTGGTGGAAGGTGAGGTGAGCATGTGTGTGCATGTATGTGTGAGAGAGTGTGTATGTGCGCGTGTGTGTGTGTGTGTGTGTGTGTGTGTGTGTGTGTGTGAGATCATTCTGTTGAAACCCCCAGTAGCAGAGAACAATTAAC
This sequence comes from Hipposideros armiger, assembly GCF_001890085.2. Lineage (NCBI taxonomy): Eukaryota > Metazoa > Chordata > Mammalia > Chiroptera > Hipposideridae > Hipposideros > Hipposideros armiger. Next base: position 407,756 of record NW_017731894.1, read on the forward strand.
TACTGGGCTGAAGTATTGTTAGTCTCAGGCAATTTATTTATTTAAGGTGTTGTGTCTTGATCAGACATATTACTGCATCAGCATATTTGATGAGCCTGGTTCTCTGATGTACAGGGCAAGGGCTGTTACTATCAAGTATGGATGTAAAATTTGGGCAGCTTCATTTACTAAAAGAAGAACTCTTTATTTACATCAATACACAAGCAGCTTTGGGAATAGACGTCTAAATAGACACACCATTTTTGGATGTAAATGAACGAGAATGAATGAATGCCATGAGTGCTAACTGGGACATTTCCAGTACCAGCTATGAGACCTTCAGCAAGTTATTATCCTCTTCTCAACCTCAAGGGAGCCAACCTCGAGAGTTTATTTCCAGCATTAAGTGAGATGATGCATTTGCCAAGGGTTGGTACATATTCTTTGGAAAAGCTCCCCAGTGATTCTGATGTACGTTCTTGGAACAAAAGATGAGCTGGAGGGATAATGAATTGATTACCCCCTGGGAGATAGGTGAAGGGCTGTTATGGTCATCCAGGCAAGAGAATGGTCTACATTCAAGAGGGCAAAGAGATAAGATGTGACATCCAATTGGATAGGGCTGGGAAGCCACTGATGTTGACGACGGCCCCAGGAGGCGAGCCAGGCTTGGGTGGCGGGATTGGGAGTTTAATTGTAGATTTGTTACATTTGAGATGACTCTTTAGAAGGTGACATTCAAGAAGCACGTGGGCCATGAGCCATCAGCTCCTGAAAGGCTTGGGCTGCAGCAAGTCAGAGCTCAGTGTGTGGGGGAAACTGCAGGGGTGGAGAGGACCCACCAGAGAGGTCTGCAGAGGAGACAGCAGGGGATCAAGAAAGGGACTCAGGGCAACAGCATCTGGGGACACAAGGAATAGAGAAGCAGCAGCCAGGTGGGCAGGCGGGTCCTCTAGAGATCACAGAGAGGAGGACGTCCAGGAGGGGGATGATCAGCTCCTAAAACCCAGTAGGAAGAGAAGTGAAATGGGCATCTAATCACTGGGAGGTCCATGACGGCCTCGATTCCAAACTCCCCTTCCATTAGAGAACTTCGGGGATGGAATCCAGGCTCGTCACCGGGTGGTAGGACAGGAGAAAGGGCACTCGGGCTGCTCTTGGTGGAGGGCAGAGGCAGCTTGAAGGAAGAATGTCTTCAGTTGAGGAGCCATGGAGGTGTGTTTGCTGCCTGCAGGGAGAAAGGTGCCCTAAATGAGGACGAAGGGAATAAACCTCACGCACACCAGTGCGGGGAGGATAACACGGGGAAGGGGTAGTTTTGTTTTTCTCCCAAGAAGAGGTGGGTCCCACCCACTGTAGTTTTGTTTACAACCAGAGGATGGGGAGTCAGGGGCCATTTTGACCTCTATTTCTCTTGTGAAGGGCAAAGCAGGAATCATGAATTTTGTGGGTGGGGAATTTGTACAAACCTGGAGCCATCGCCCAGAACCACGCAGAGAAAGTGCGCCTTAGGATCCATCCTTAGGATGAGCTTCGCGGGTTCTTGCTCGGGAGATGGGAATGGCTCCTCTGGGCCCCGGGGTCCGCTTCACCTCCATGTTTGGGGAAGTGTCCGTTAAGAACTCTTTGGAGCAAACAGGATTAAAGAAAACGGGCTGCTCTGTGAGGGCCCACTGCCCTGGGGTGTTTTGGGGCTTTATAGATCTAACTAAAAAATTCCACTTCTGAAAATACGCCAACACGAAACTCAGGGGGGAAAAAAAAGGCATTTGTTGACAGGGCTGCTTGTTAGACACTTTAATTTGGAAAATATTTTGGAGCCGGGATTTCCTTTCGGGTCCCCTAAGAGGTAATAGAGACAGGTCTGAAACATCTTCCCCCACGTTCTGGAACAAGGCTGAAATGCTTTCATCATTAATTGGATTGTGGTCGTGTTAACAAAGTATGCATTTCAGTGTCTTTCTTTCTCTCTCAATCTCTCTCTCTCTCTCTCTCTTTAAAAAAGGCATATGGTCCAGCTTTATTATTCATTAGACAGTTTGCTTCCTCCATTAACTTTGCTCATAAAATGTTGCTGAGAGCACACAATGAGACGGACACATGCATGCCCCCTCCCCCGCCAGTTCAGGGTCACGGCTTCCTCTAGTGCAGTCGTGTGCGGGAGGCCTCCCTTCTGTACCACGGCACACCTTCGCAGCTGCCGTGTCTAGAGAAAGGTACCCCATTCCAAGGTGAAATTCAACTCACCTACAGGTTTAGTGTTTACCAGCTTCTGGAAAAAGCAGAAGGAAGACTCAGTGTCCATACAAAGAGGAGAGAGGGTGAAAAGTGAGTAAGGCGAGGAGCAAGTCCCCACCACGCCACAGAGAGAAAGAAGGTAGGAGATGGCCGTTCAGCAGCTTCACAGAGGACGGACATTTCTCGCTTCAACTCTTGTCTACCGGAAAAGCAGGTGGGACCAACGGCTGGAGATAAGCACCTATGACATCCTGGGGAACTCTAAACAGGGCAGGAATACAGTGGAGAGGAGATGGCCTTCTCACTTCAGGCACCCAACAGATGAGCGCCCTTCAGACAGGCCACAAAATCCCCCTATTATGATGTCTCATCACTGAAAAGCATTCCTGGGAGGGACACAAAAGGACACGCCTCCTTTGCCAACCGTCATCCGTACGTCACCTGAAGGGCGTCAGGAACCAGCGTTCCTCCAGTCTCTGCTTACAGTCCGGCCATACTTTATAGTTCATCAAAACCTCTCTATTTTAGAGTATTTCTATCTGCTTCCCCCTCCCCACCATCCATTCCCATAAAAACCTAGACATCAGCCCAAATCGAGTGTTGAGAGGGAAAGTCTCCTGCCTGGCCAGGGCTCACGCTCCTGCCTTGATTTCTCTTCCCCAGGGCAACTCCTCCGAACAGACTGTTTCATACCCTTCCAGAAATTTCCTATGCAGTGCAGGGGGGTGCAGGAGATATACATGGTTTTTTTAGAAACACACCCTACCTGCATCTCACCGTGACGTGCTTTCAGCCCGGCCACCTCTCGTGCCAGCACTTAGAGAGTCACTTCCCTGTCTTGAACACTTTTCCACGGGGTGATTAATTAGGACTGGAACAAAAGGCCACTTAAAGCGAACTCCCTAAAACCTAAGCCTCAAATTTTACAGTTAATAGAGGAAAAAATTTGAAACATGAAACCAAAATCTATCCAAATGAGTTCATTTTCTACTCTAACAAAACATCGGTTACAGTTACAAGTACAGATGAATACTTAGAGGAAACAAAATGAACCAAGTCTCCGTTGTTTTAGGAAGTTTCTAACAGAACCGTGCATTAGTGGCACATGACACGCTTCACCTGATGTTCGCCTTTTACATAGGCTCCTGAGATGGATGGGTCACCTTTACAAAAAACATGTAATCTCATCTCCCCGACCCCCCACTCAGGGCTTCTCAGAAGCCTTTGCTATTAAAGTCATTCGTTTTCGAATCACTCATCACGCCATCATACGAGTCCCTTCTCTCTCCTTCCACGGTTAACTCTCCCAAGTTCACCTCAGCCTCCTCTCAAAGGCTCTCAGTCGGAAATGAACAGAGCTTCCCATCCCTCAGGCTGGCTTCATGAAACCCTGTGCCTTACGCACAATTTCTCACTTCACTTTCAGTTCATTTGCATGGTATTTGCATGACATCATAGATATTTTCAACAAAGATAGAGACTTGATGTCATGAGTAAGGACAGGCTCCAGGCTCACACAGGCTGGGTGTTTGAGGAGAAACACATTTTGTAAGTGGTGGGTTCCCCGGTGAATATTTCCCTCAATGCCAACATTTGCTTCCCGCACCAGCCACTCGTCTCTGGGGATTGAGATATTCAGGAAGCAAAGACCTTGCTTCCAGAACAATTGAGCGGGTCCTAAACCAATGCATATCTGGGTATTCCAAGATACTTGCACTGACAAATACACTATTCTGTACTTATAGCTATGTAAACTTGTGCAGCTTATCCAAAGGATACATCTACCCGTGGAAATGCTAGGGTTAGGTCAAAAGATACATGCATTTGCATTTTGAGTAGGTATCATCAAATTACCCTGCAAAACAGGAGGCATTGAATCACTGTGTATCACCTTGTATGCCAGAGTCTGTTTCCCACACCATCAACGGCGCCAGGGTTTTAGCAATTGTCTTCATTTTTATGAGACTCAGAGGTTAAGAAAATAACATCGCATTGTTTTGAACCTCTGTATTTTAAAAACTTTTCATCATTTCAAGTGTTCCCATTTTACCTGCATGGTTTAGGAAGGACTCGTGTCAAGGTCTGTGCAATAAATAAATAAATAAATAAACCTCTTGGACCGTCCAGCTACTGCCCCATTTCTCTCTTTGCCTCTCCATCCAAGCTCCTGGAAATTACTGTCTATATTGGCTGTCTCCAATTTCCTGCTTTTATTCACGCTTGAGCCCTTCCCTCTTCATGCCTGTTGGACATACATCCATGTGAACGTGTCAGGTGCACATATGATTTCTATATCGTAAGCCTGAGGCTGATACTCTCGGCTCGGAGCCATTATCAAAGGGACGGCAGTTAGGGCCATGAGAGTGGACGGGACCACCCAGACGGAGCTGGATGTGGAAATGGGGTCTGGGTGTAGGTTTGGGTGGTCCAGCGTTTAGTGGTCCAGAGGGAGCCGGGGCCCAGCCAAGTGCTGGCACAGCAGCTGGTGAGGCGGGAGGGAACGCAGAGGTGTCGTGGAAGCCCAGGGAATGTGATGCTTTAGGGGGTCTGTGTCACATACTGCTGAGAGGTTAGGAAGCCTGAAGGCTGAGGACCTGGCCACTGATTCAGCACGTGAGGCTCACAGGGACCTTGAGAGGAGCAGCCTCAGTGGGCAGGGGAGGGTAAAAGGTGCTAGCAGCCCAGTGAATCCCACATGAGACTGCGGGCCTCCAGTTAGAGCAGCGGTTCTCAACCTGTGGGTCGAACGACCCTTTCACAGGGGTTGCTGGGTACTCGTATGTGGGCGTATCTGCAGGTGGGCCTGGAGACGGATAGAGGAGCGGGGTCTCGGTTCCTAACACCATCGAAAATATGTGTTTCCCGATGGTCTTAGGTGACCCCTGTGAAAGGTGGAGAACCGCTGAGTGAGAGAGTCAATCTGTATTGTTTTAATTACCACTAAGCGTGTGATCATTTGTTATAGGAGCCACAAGGAACTAATGCAGTGACCGATGACACCCACGAGCCATGAATGAAGAATGTGGCTAACTGAGTCCTCTGCAGCTCATTAAAAAAAAAAATTTATATAAAGAAAGTAAGGGATCCAAGATGGCGGAGTAGATAAACACCATGTCTGCTTCCTTCCGTGAACCCATTAAAACTGCAACTAAATTACAGAACAGTCAACCTGGAGAACCACCTGAAGTCTGGCGGAACAGAAGCTTTATAACTAAGGATATGAAGAAGCGACACAGAAAATGGTAGGAATGGCGGAGACACGAAACAGGCCCCACACCTGTGTGTGGCGGCTGAGAGCCTCGGCCACAAGGTTCCCCCCAGAGGAGCGAGGGACCCCAACCCCCACAGGCTCCCCAGCCCAGAGCACTGGTGCCGGGAAGAGGCGCCCCCACAACGCCCGGCTGTGAAAACCAGCGGGGACTCCGACCGGCTGGGTGGACGGAAGGCGGCAGGAAACCCAGGCGGCCTCTTAAACAGCCCGCGCACTGTCCCACTCGCTCGCAGGCACTCACCTTGGGCTCCCGCAGAGGGACGGTGACTCAGGGGGTGCTGGAGACATACGGGGGGCAGACTGAGGTGTGTGGCATCGAGGCGAGGCCTGGAGGACAGTTGCCATTTCCCTGTGAGGAGTTTCCTCCTGTGCAGCAGGTAGCTGGGCGCCATGTTCCTGTGTTGAGCCCGCCCCCTACGCTCACGGCCAACCGGGAATCTGATTGGCCCGGTGAGCTCCGGGGCTCCTCCCTGCGGACTCACTGGGGCCCCGCCCCACCCAACTCCCCCAACGCTGGAGGCACTTTCTCCCCAGCAGCCAGCCCCGCCCACATTGCACTCTTTCTTAGAAAACTAGCCAGTTCATGGACTGCAGGTGGCAGCGACTGGCCTTGGTGCTCTGAGACTTTTAATGAGTTGCTCCAGGCTCACCACTGGCACTGAACCAGAATTTATATTAACCTGGTGACCACAATTCTTCCCACTCTAGTGACTCCCTGAAACCCTGACTCACCCAAATTGTATACTGCACGAGGCTTAATCAGCGGCTGAACCTTAAAGGAGCTGGCAGGTAGCAGCAGGCCTCGGGGTGCCCTGGCTTTTTGCAGAGCTACCCCAGGCCTGGTGTTGGTGGCAGAAGTCTTCGGTTCTCAATGTGGCCTACAACCAAGATTAGTCTTCACAGCAAGGTTGTTATTTAAAATCAAACACAGATAAAGAGCTTCCCAGACAAGAAAAAGCTAAAGGAGTTCATCACCACCAAACCAGTATTATCAGGAATGTTAGAGGGACTTCAAGATGGTAAAAAAAAAAATCAAAATTATGAATAATAGAATGGCAATAGCTACATATCTATCAACAATTACTTTCTTTTTTTTAAGTTTGTAGCAGAGGATAGTTTTATTAGAGCAGAAAGTTACAGCTCTCAAAACGAGAGGAGATCCTGACTGTGATGCCCATATCAACAATTACTGTCAATGTAAATGGATTAAATGCTCCAATCAAAAGACATAAGAGAGCTGAATGGATAAGAAAACAAAACCCTTACATATGCTGCCTACAAGAGACTCACTTCAGATTGAAAAACACACACAGATGGAAAGTAAAGGGATGGAAAAAGTTATTTCATAAAAATGGAAACAAACAAACAAAATCTGGGGTAGCAACACTTATAGCAGACAAGCTAAACTTCAAAACAAAGTCTATATAACAAGAGACAAAGAAGGACCCAGTAATCTCACTTCTGGGTATTTATCCAAAGAAACCCCAAAATGCTACTTTGAGGGGACTTGTGCATCCATATGTTCATTGCAGCATTGTTTACCATGGCCAAGATGAGAAGGCAGCCTGGGTGTCTGTTGATGGAAGAATGGATAAAGAGGAGGTGGTACATATATACTATGGAATATTGCTCGGCTGTGGAATGGGTTCTTGCCATCTGTGGCAGCTTGGATGGACCTGGAGGGTGTTGTGCTGAGTGGAGGAGTGTCAGACAGAGAAAGACATATGTGGAATCTAAAGAACAAAATAAACAAACAAAACAGAAACAAATTCATAGATACAGAGAACATTTTGATGGTTGCCAGATGGGAGGGGGTTGGGAGTGTGTGTGACAAAGAGGAAAGGATTAAGAAGTACAAATTGGTTGTTACAAAGTAGCTATAGGAATGTAGGATACAGCATAAGGAATATAGTCAATAATATGGTAATAACTGTGTGGTGTCAGATGGGTACTCGACTGGTCAGGGGGATCGCTTCTTAAATTATAAAAATGTCTAACCACAATGCTGTACACCTGCAATTAACATAAACATAAATTTTATATTATAAATATAATATAAATAGATACAGATATATAGATATTTTACCAGTTGCAAGGATTCAGCCATACTCTACATCTATATAGACATAGATATATAGATATTGAATCTATATCTATGTACCTGCATCTATCGTCTATTATCTATCTATCCATCATCCATCTATCTATCTATTATCTATATCATCTATCTATTATCTAGCCACCTCATCTACCTTTCTGCCTGCCTGTCCATCTACCTGAAATGACACAGACTCCGACACTGCTCATCCCCTGCCACCCAGGGGTCCAGACACCCTCTATCTCTCACCTGAATATTACACAGCTTCCTATCTGGTTCCACTGCTTCTGCGCTCACTCAGCGTATTGCCCACATGGCATCCAGAGTGACCCTATAAAAGCCGAGGTCATCCGTCACTCCTCTCTGCCAACCCTTCTAGTCATTTCCCACCTCGCTCAGCGTAAGAGCCAGATGCTTTGGCAGGTGTCCGAGACCCTCTGTGATCTGCCCCCTTCCTCTTATTTATCCTGCTCCAGTTTCCATACCTCCTCAAAAGGCCATGTCTGCCCGGCCTCAGGGCCTTTGAACGTGCTGTGTCCTCGGCCTGGGATGAACGTTCTTCCCTCCGACAGCCTCCTGGCTTGCTCCCGCTCCTCCTTGGACTCTGCTCAAATGTCACCTTCCCGGCGAGGCTTCTTTGGGAATTGCTGTCCACCCACCAGAAGTTTAGCTCACGAGGATGGGAGTTTGGGTGTGAGGACACTGCTGTGTCCTCAGTGCCTGGTGCATAGTGGGTGTACAGTCACTATTTCCTGAATGAAGGAATGATTGGGGGACGTTACAATTTATAAATCGGGTTTATAAACACGGTGTGGTGATGGTGATGGATTAGAAGGTTCTTTTCTTCGGATGAAAGAGGAAAGAGACGATGCATTCAACGGACTTTTGTGTTCGGCACCACAGGGCACCGAAAACCCCAAATAAAAAAGTGTCCCTCCTTATGTTCAGTCCTCTTTTAATGTATCATCAAGAAGCGTGTTATTTGGGAAAGCAGGAAAGTTCAGACACTTTGATCAGGATCCATTCATTGATTTTTCAAGGAGAACCTTAGGTGGGGCTTTGCAAGTGTTTGATGTCCCTGATTAGAAAGGAAAACCTCACCCACCTAAATTTCTTGTTGAAAAGCCCCATCTCGGTGTGGGTGCTCACAGAGGGGCGTCCCACAGACGTCAGTGGGTTTGTCCAAGGAGCCGGTTTTGATCATTTGGAAGGAAACAGCCTTTGCAGGATTTTGAGGGCACAGGGCTCACCTATGTGCAAAAAAACGCACACACCTTGTCCCACTCACACACCTTCCCATCTCTAAGGGAGACCCAGTCACACGGATGTCAGCCCCTCCTCCCATGTGTGGGTTAAATTAACGTTAGAATCAGCCCTTTCCAGTCTTGAGGACCTGAGATATTTTCTTTCATCTTAACTTAGACCTGGTCTTGCCAGGGGAACAGCGTCGCCCATTTGGACAGGGCCCCACGTTTTCACCGTGTGCTGCTAATTGATGTGGTCACGGGGCAGCCATCCCCCTTCTCTCTTTTCTGTCCTTTGTGTCAGTCACTGTCCCTGGGTTAACTGGCCCAGTTGCCCAGCCAATCCCCTGGTGCTCACACACAGAGCAGGGTACTTCCCAGTGCACAGAAACACTGCAGGGTGATCCCTTTAACTGTCCCCAATGTCAACTACACAGGAGTCTTTTCATCAATATCAACAGCAGCTATTATTTATCAGGTGCCTCTTTTGTGCCGGGCACGTCATACCCTGTCCCACCCCCCATCCTCCTGACATCACTTCCTGTCTGAGAAAAGGGGCCCGAGACTCAGAAGAGGTAGGTCCCCCAAAGTCCATCAGCTGTTGAGGGGGACCCCGACTCTGCCTCTGGGTTTCACATCCTAACCCCGCCCCACATAAGCACCGCCGTCCAGGGCCTCCGCTCTGAAGGGGCTTCCGTGCGTGTGATCGGAACGAGTCCTCACAAGGACGCCACGTGCTAGATAGTTATTGCTGTCTGAGTTTCTAGGTCTTCCATAAAAAAGTGCCACAGGTGGAGCGGCTTAAACAGTGGACATTCACTCTCTCCCAGCTCTGGAGCCGGAAGTCCAAGGCCAAGGTGTTGGCAGGGTTGCTTCCTCGTGGAGACTGAGGAAGGACAGTCCCCAGGCCTCTCTCGGCCATCCTCGGCATCCTTGGCTCCTAGAAGCATCACTCGGATTCCTGCCTCCACCTTCACACGACCTTCTCCACGGGTCTCTCGGGGCCCAATGTCCCTCACCATATAGAGACATCCACCTACATCCACCATGAGCTCATTTTCACCTGATTCCATGTGCTAAGACCCTCCTCGCAAATGAGATTCCAGGTAGATACGACTTGGTGGGGGGCAGGGGGCTCTGTGTGACCCCGTGTATCGTCCCCATGTTATACACAAGGTCACACTGCCCAGGCGACACACGATTGGAACCAAGGCCTTACATACAGCTCATGGTCCGCTCTTCCCTGTCACTCTCCGAGGACAGCAGCACTCCAAGGGGATGGTGGTCCGCAGACCCCAACGGCTGCTGGGCATGGAAGGATGGATTCACAGCACACTGCAGGGATGTTTTCACAGCAATGAGCTGGAAGGGAAGCCTCGGTGAGGACCCACCAAGAACCCCGTGCATCCCTCTTACACATGATTACGCGCCATCATTTTCACTTCCGTGCCTCCTTGCACAATCACACACCTAAACGGCCTGTCCAGTAACACCCTCCAGTTCAGACACAGACAAGATGCACCCAGGTTACGGCTCTCCTCAGGAGACTCGTTCCACAAGAGACTATGTCCCACGGCCTAATCCTTAGCTCCACAGAGTAATTCCACAGGGGTGATATGGATGTAACTTATCTCTTACAGTGACAGCAAAAACAAGCATGGACCCTCTGTCAGGCCCACGGGTGTCTGCTTGGAGGAGCTGGGCGCAGTGTAAGCTGGAGCCCCCCAATTCCCCAGGGGGATGTCAGTCCTTTCTGAACAGCTCCCTGCCCCCAGGCATGGATTTACACTCTCTGCCTCTGTGAAAACATTTCCTGCTCATTTCAGGACAGCACGGCAAAATCTTCTTAGTACAGAATCCTCTAAAATTGGATTCTGTTCTCAGAGCCCATGAGTATTAAGCAACATTGGTAAATACCATGCAATAATAATAACAAACTTTGAAGGACTATTTACTGCATATCACACGCTGTTCTAAGAGCTTTCTACACACTACTTCATTTAATTTTCAAACAACCCTTATAAGTCAATTACTATTACGATTCCCAATCTACAGATAAGGGAGAGAAAGTCCAGGAAAACAAAGAATATGCACAAGATCAGACAGCGAAAAACCAAAAGTGCTAGAGCCATTTGGGTGTGATGTTCAAAAAAATGTGTAGCCATATTTAAAAGAAATTGGCAAAAATCACCATTTGGCAAACACTACAGTAGTCATTGTTTCAGACAGGAATCATGAACGGATGCTAAAATTAGTGGGTAAAGGCTTAATGAGGAACAAGATATTTACATAGTCTCAGAGTATCTCCTCGTGGGATAGTTATTCCTCACAAAGGGAAAACTTTGCAGCGGAGAAATCTGGTCGACCCCACTCCAGCGTTCTGTGACGCATCAGCCAGCATCCACTACCTGCCCCAGAGGACACAGCTGCGTAAAGCACCACCGTTGACTGAAAATAACAGAGAGCAACAAGGGATCGTGCCCACCTGTTTTCTGGTGTAAAGGATGGCTGGGGTCAAGCCAGCTGTTACTACTTGTTGAAAAGATGAACAGGGTCAATGTGAAGGGCGGGGGCCGGCACGTGTAGGAAAAGGTTGCATAAAGCACCTGTTTCTCTCTACTCCCACCGGACACAGGTCGTGACCTGGAGAGAAGACCCAGGGGACTCACGCTGATGCCAAGTCCTTTTCCTGTGAAAAACTGAACAAATGTCTCCATCACACCAAGAGCTGCCCCTCCCCAGGTCTCACACATCACAAAGGACTGCACGTTTTCCCACTCACAAAGTGTAAAGATTTACAACAGGGGCTGTATTGATTTGGGTCTTGAAAAACACTTGGTATTTGGTAATACCACAGGCCCAGTGAGAATTTCTGAATGAGCTAATTAATAAAGCCATCGAGCTACCTTAATTTGAACCTAAGCAGCTGTCCGACATTCTTTAGGATAAGAAAATGATGTAGAAAAACTGAATCTAGGCAGATTTTTATTTTTTAAAAATGCGCAGGAAGAGGATTCACCGTGCCAGGTAGTTGAAATAGAGGAAGGTGATTTTTAACTGTGCTCGATGAAGCCAAAAGACACATGTGGAGCACGTTAAACCGTCCTCTCAGGACGATTTATTGCACCAGCGGGGTTAGGTTCATATTTTACGCGCACGTGAAAGTCGTTTCTAACCCAGGTTTCTTCCTCACCTTCTATCTTGAAGTTCCGTCCTCACTGTAGCACCTGCAGCATTGATTTGCAAACACCTATTACGCACTGGTTCGTTTAGCTATCTAATAAGTATTTCCTGGATGCCCACTCTGCCCCGGGCGTGTCTGGGACGCCATGGGAAACGTGAGTGAACAAGATGAGCCTGCTCTCGGGACACTTGACGTTAGGAGGCGGAAACAGGCATTGGACAAGGACCCACAAACGTGGTGTCCAGTGGCTTGGAATTCAACCCAATGGGAGGGACCCGGGCACTGCTCCCAAGGGACTCAGAGGTTCCTCAGGGGCTAGGACACCCAGGACAGTCAAGATGATGGGAGGAGGAGAAGAAGGGGTGAGGTGAGTGGGAGGGGGAACAGAGAACAAGCAGCTGCTGCCATTTTTTCAGAGCGGAAATGACGTGGGCTTCACCTGATTTCCAATCCTAGCTTCTCTCCTCACCAGAAGCCAGCTAATGTCTCTGGGCTTTAATTTCCTTGTCTCTCAAATAGGGGTTGCGACACCTATTTTTCAAGGCTCTTGATGAGAAGTAAGCAGAGGCATTCCTTATTTAAATCATGAAGCACTAGTGAAATGCGCGTTAAAAGGATGTCTGATTGAAATATAATAGATGTTAACCCCTGCCTCCCCTGCTTGCTCTACATTCCCAGAAATTATGGAAAACGTACAATTATAAATGTTTTTAAAACTTAAGGTTCGTGGCAAACAAGAATGGTCCCATTAGGAGAAGAGAAATTGCCAGAAATACCTGAACCTGAGAACGCAGATTGGGCGAATTGGGTCAGTGACGGTCAGTGTCACCCGCCATCAGGAGACAGTGGCCGTGGAGGGTGATAGCAGTTGCCCGACAACCCGAAGAACCTTAGTGCGTGGGGGAGGCAGTGACATGGAGGCAGTGGGTGGCTGTGTGCCAGGGGTCTTGTTCTGTTTGGTGGGTGGAGCTATTGATTAATATTAGACATTTGACAACGACTGTAAACATATAACTTATAATAATTGCCCGTGTTTAACAACTGGCATGCAAAATTCTTGAAACATAACCACCAGCTCTCAAAAGCCAGTATGAACGGGCTGGCATATCACTGCCCCATGCTGAGAATTACCAGGAATTCAAGTGGGTTGAAGAACAGCCTGACTGTCACACTGCCTTCACTCACCAGCACGTGGATGGCAAACACCAAAAGACACGTTCAAGAACAGAGGAGGAAACGATACGCTATCTGTCTGTATTAATGGTACAACTGGCAAAACCTTCGGCCAGCCACATTCTCGCAGAATCTGAGGAAAATGAGCTCAGCACCCCAGAATCGCAGCTAATTCAGCTAGTGGGGAGGCAAACATCAATCTGAACAGAGACCCCCCGAACCATCTTTTACACCCTCCTTGCCCCAGGGGGATGCGTGAGAAAGATTACTTGTGGATTAAAATTATAAAATAGCTTGTGATGTAAACGCTAATCTCTGTCCTCTTCAATAGTCAAGTTCGACAGACAGAGAAATTATGCTGAACGCCAGCGTCCTGAAGGTAAAAAGAAAATGTTGTTCTCTCGTTGGAGGAAGAGAAAGGACATCTATTTAGGGCTGTCGGAATTCACGAGCCATAATAAATTATTCCTTTTCATGGCTGATTTATTAAGCAGGCTGCTTGGTGTAATGGCAGAAAATTTCTGTTTAATTTTCACAGTATCGGACGACTGTGACTTCTGGTCTGAAATCAAGTTGAGTCATTAGAAGAAGGGGGTGTATTTAGCATCACACATCACACTGTGTCTTTACTACATTCTTTCAAGAGCAGGTTGAAGCCATTATAGAAAATGGCCATTTGGGTTGGAAACAAGACATCAGCCCTGGTCTTGGGGGACAGTCTCTCTCAGGGGTGCACCCCAAGTCTCTCTGGTCTCAGAGTCACTGACAGGCAGATCAGCTATAAGACACTCACACAGGGTCTGGACATCCCATGCCAAAGAATCACAGGAGCTCTCGTTTTTCACTGGAATGAGAATTTTTTTAAATACAAAGAATTGACCAAAATGTTAGAGTCATTGATGTAGCTAAAATGTGGACAAACGTAGGATGTTTCAGAAAACTTTCTATAGGAGCAAAATTATAATTATGTGCGCAAGGTCCATACCTGTGGAGAAGCAAACCATGGCCTCTGCTGATGAGATGGTCTTAACGGAGTTACAGGGTTCCTTCTTCCCATGCAGGCATCTTATATTAAACAGGCGTTTACCAAGCTCTTACTAAGGGGTGACTCAGCCCTCAAAGAGGTGTTGCAAGACCCTGGGGAAGATGGCCAGCTACAGAAGGTCCAGGTGACATGTAAGGTACATAAGTCAGGTGTGGAAAGCGTGGAGCAGCACACAGGGCCCGTCTCACCTGGAAGGGAGGACAGGACAGACGCTAGGAGGTGCTGAGACCCTGATGGTCCCCCGGCAACAGATGAGCTGGCTGGAACGCGGGTGGGAGTGGACACAAATAGGAGTGGTGTCCTGGGTGCGGATTTCAGAGTTTGGTTGACACAACAGGTCTTGCTGATTGACTGGATAAGGGTGAGTGGGTGGGCTCGGGTTGGTGTCAAGGATGACAGCGTGTGCTTGGCACGCACAGCTGGCAGATGGGCTTGCCCTGAAGAAGCACGCGGACAATGGCGACAAGGGCTATGTCAGGGAAGGGGGAGGAATCCTACTGCCTTTAGAACCATTTTGTGTTCCCGCTCCTCTGCCTCTGACCAGCACGATTCACTGGGTCGGAGACGTGTGGGCAACCCTGACCAGCCCATGGCAGGACGCCCAAGATGGCACCAGGGGACATGAGACCGAATCCCCAAGGGGGAAACATATGTCCTGCCACGGCATTCCAGCCCATCCCCAGGAGGCGAGACGTTTGAATAACATCCAGTTGCCTGTGCGGCCGCCATCTGCCCACCCACCACAGAGCCCCTCCCCGGTGGACACCTGGTGATGGGACCTGGAGTAGGTGGTCCCATCTGCAGATGGTAGCAAAGGGGCAGGACTGCATTCACCAAGCCCAGTGATCCAGAAAACCGTGGTCGGGCAGGATTTTCCATTTCAACCGGGGGTGGGGGGTGGGAGGAAAGGGGGAGAGAAGGGGGCAGAAACAAAAATAACAAGGTCATTAATCTTTCATTAAGTTAAAGGGATGAAAAGAAATCGCTTAAAGTATCATTCTTCCCTTGCCCACGAGCATGTGCCCCCTGCCGACTTCAAAGGCGCTGACGAGAAGCTGCTTAGCGTTGTTGGCACAGGCCCAGGCTGCGGCGTACTTTTGCTTAAGTGTGATCTTTTTTCCCTTTTCAGCAGAGAAAGCGGAAGGGCCGGCACTCGCGGGTGGGAGGGGGCACGCGACGTGCAGGGCGGTTTTGTGCTGTGTGCAGAGGCCTCTAGAGCTGGCTCTGCCGACACGAGCTGTTTGTAGACTATCACAGACGACACACACACACACACACACACACACGCACACAGACACACACAAACATATATATATACACACGCACACACGCACACACACAGAGACACACACACACCCCACACACACATGCACACAGACACACACACGTACACAGACACACACACACACACATACCACACACACATGCACACACGCGCACACACATGCAGAGAGAGCGCAGAGAACAGCATTGCTGTCCTCATTCTTTTTCTGCTTTCTGCCTCCGTAGAGTCAGGCCTGGTCTCCTGGTGGCAATTTGCAGGATGCAGTTTGCCAGAAAGAAAGGGAAAAAAGTCTCACCACTTTTCAGGCAGAGTGAAAAAACCCAGAGTCTCTCACCTGCCTGGAGACTGGGGGGCCGATAAATGGTTTTGTGCTTTGGGAGGCTGTATTTTTCTTTAAGGTGGTGCTGTTGACACTGAAAACAGAGCTAATTGGTGGGCGTGGCCGGGCTTTGTGCTTAGGCCCTGGCTCTGTGTTGGTGGCTATGCCACCTGGCAAGCCACTGTGACCCAGAAAGCTATTCCCCTACTGCAGGATTTACCCCACCGGAGTTCCAGACAGGTGAACAGACAATATATACTATCCATTGGCCAAACTACCAAAACAGTCGACGAGTCTTAATGTTAGTTGCACATTTTTATGATTGTTAATACCTGCAAAATATTTTTCGGTCCAAACTTAAAACTTCAAAGGAAGTGTTTTTTTTTCTAAAATTGAAGAGAAAGTCCTTTGTAATTATAAATTGATTTTTTTCCCCCTTTGTTAAGCTTGGAATAAACTCAATCGACGGAATGGTTTTAGAATGTTACCAATTCATCAAAGACATCTTTTTACCTGCTCCATAACAAGAAATCTAAAGTGCAAAGATAGTGAACCAGAAACACCTCGCAAATCCAAGACCAAGTTTATAAGACACATGACAATTTGAGCCTTATAAGGACTCGCTTAATGCAGAAGATGATGGCTTCTGCGGGCCTTGCGTGTGTCAGTACAGGCAGTAGCGTTGGGTAGCTGCCAACCGCCGTGAGGAGTCCCAAGCTTTTCATATTCAGTCAACAAACACTTAGGAGACTCTACTACGCGTCAGCAATAGAACTGTCTCTCTTCCCCTGATATTAACAACCGAATGGGAAACACAACTAAATAAACAGGCATACGGGATACCAGAGTCCTGCACTGAATTGCTTTTGGGGAGAGTGGGGGAAGGCAGGGTGGGGGGAGCACTGAGTATCATGGGGCGATTGAAACAGCATGTCAATTGGAATGCTGGGAAGACTTGCTACAGAAATGACATCTAAACTGACTCCTGAAGAATAAATATGAACCATCCAAACGAAAAGGGGAAGTTACTTTCACTGCCCTGGGCCCAGGAAACAGCCCGTGGAAAAACTGGGGACAGGGGGAGACAAGGGCCAGTTCCAGGGACCGGGGAAAATTCCATGTGGCTGGAGCGTACAGCCGGAGCATATGGGAGCCAGGGCTGACGCTAGGGAGACAGTGGGGGACAGGTGACAAAGCACTGAGGACGTCCTGAACTAGGCAGGGGCCGTAAGGGGACTGGCATGAGAGGTAATGGGTGGGGGAGTGGACGGAACTAGGTGCTTGGTCAAAGAGCGCAGGTGAAGGGGGAGAATGGAGAAGGACTCAGGTTTTGCAGTGAGGGGGACCGAGGCAGGACGACGGGGGCAGGAGGGCTGGCAGGAACATACCGAGTTCCATTTTGGACTGGTTGAGTTACGATATGTGGACATACCTAAGAGAAGACGTACAGGCCTCGGCTGGACACGAGGCTCTGTAGCTCAGAGACATACAAGTCAGTGAATCGAGGGTTATCCCCAGATGAGTGGTGCCTGGTATCAGGGCAAGACACGAGATCGCTCCATTTGCTGGAACAAAAGAGGACGCTCTGGCATCCTGTCATTTAAGGACCGACCAAAGAAGAAGGCTCAGAAGATGCTGAGATAGGAGAGTACAAGATGGGACAAGACAACAGGACGGGACCATGGTGAGCGCTGTCATCAGTCACCACAGGCAGAGGATGGCTGGGGGGGAAGAGGGGGCACAGTGGGGTGAGTGGGGGGGGTAAGTAGGTGGAGCCGGCGGGGACCACACAGCTTCCTCAAGGAGTTAACTGCCAAGGGAGCACAGACTGTGCCGGAGTGTTGTTTTACTTCATCATTTCTATTTTATTTCCGTTTAAGATGGGAGGGACCCGCACGTCTTTCAACTTCTATCTGCAAGATACCACAGGACAAAGATGTTTTCCTCGTGCATTGCCACGTCACTGCACTTTAGATGATATCCTTATTTTGCAGGCCCTGCCCCCCCACCCCCACCCCATGAACGGACACCTTTAAAATGGAAACTCACATTATTCATTCAGATCAAGTCACTACAGAACCCTACCCGGAAATGCCTGACAATCAACACATTAACACACTGTGGTTGCCGTTTGGGTTTTTGAAATCGCATTTTGTTAGAAATGTGGTTTGTCTGCTCCCTGTGAGAACCACGGCAAGTTTGGTAAGACATGTTTAAAGCTATTCTTTCCGACCTGTTCTCGTCTATCCCTTATGGGTGTCCATCGAGAGGTCGCTCAGCCTCTGCCTGAAAGCCCTGGTGACTAGGTGGTCAGCATTTCCAGAAGCAGCTTGGTCTATGTCGGAGCACCTCTGACTTCCAGAAAGTTCCCCGCGATATGGAGTCCAAATTGGTCTGCCTACAGCTTTCTTCTGCTTGGGAATTATGACTAGAAAGTTTGAAGTCAGACTTTCTGGGCTCAGAACCCTGCTCGTGTGACTTGGGCAAAGCCGTTAATCTCAGTGGCCTCAGTTTCTTCACCTGTATAATGGGGATGAATACTGGGACCAGTGTCACGGGGCCAACGCTAAAAGCGATCTGGATAATACACGTTAGGGTCTAGAGCCAAGCTGCACAAATACTCACCATTATCTCACTCACCTGTTCTACTCCGTGGATGTATACAGGAAAAATAAAAAGGAAAACCTAATAGCCTCGACGTGCCCTAACCTTTGAAATCTTTCAAGAGGACTCTCACTCCAGCCCTGTATGTTTCTCTTCCAAACATCAGAAGTGTCTCCACAGCTTCGCGTCTGACACCTTCACCATTTTGCTTACTTTCCTTTGAACATGGGTTATTTATAGCCCCTCAAATCCTGTTTGCTTATACCCCTCCCCTCAGAGCACGGTGCCCGAGACAGGATAGAATATTCCAGGGCGGTATGTCCTGAGCAAAACGGAGAGGACTTACCACTTCTTTTTTTTCCTTTACGTTGAAGTTCTAGGAAGACCGCTGAGATGCTGTAGCTTTCCTTGTGGTTATGACGACAGCCCAGGGATGCTGCCCGCAGAACTCAGCGTCCGACACAGGAAAATCTCTGAGCCACTGCACACGTGCCCCTTCTATTACCAATGGAGTGCAGACTTTGTGGGGAAAGGCCTGACATCCAGGCCACGGCCGGGCCACCAGCGCTGTGATGCTGAGCACCCTCTCTGGGCCCTGATCTCATCATCTGTGAAATGGCATCATAACACTGCAGCTACCTCACAGGAGTTGTTAAGATTGAACAGAGCTAATATCGTGTTTCCCCGAAAATAACACTGGGTCTTATATTAATTTTTGCTCCAAAAGATGCATTTTATTCATTTATTCATGTACAAAAATCTACATTTACTCAAATACAGCCATGTCGGGCTGACGATCTTAACTGGGGCTTATTTTGGGGTAGGGCTTATATGACGAGCACCCTGAAAATCATGCTAGGGCTTATTTTCCAGTTAGGTCTTATTTTGGGGGAGACACAGTACATGGAAATCCTAGCCCAGCGCACAGTAAACCTGATGCACATGCCAGCTGTCCTTCTCGCCCTTCTGTTTTCTCTCCCAAGTGTAGGCCATTACACAATTCTGCTATAAGGCGTGTTTCAAAAATACAAATCTGTTCCAGCGCAACTGATGTATTAGGGGACAATGCAAGTGCAACACAAAATTCACATTTGCTCAGGGCGATCCCGGCTGTGAGAGGAGCTACGCGAACCTGGAGGAGCGCACCCAGCGGAGTCAAGCAGGAAGGAGGATGCACAATGCACACATGCATGCACATAGATGTGCATGCACATGCTCTCACACACATGCACGCGCATACATGCACACACATGCTCTCACACACATGCACATAGATTCACACATGTGTGCACATGCTCGCACACATGTTCTCTCACACATGCACATAGATATGCATGCACACACACTCTCTCACACATGCACATGCATGCACACACACACCTTGAACACAGACCAGCTCCTCAGCATGCTGTGTGTGTGGGAAGCACCCCAGGCGACCTGCTGACACATTTTCCTTCTGACTCTGGGTGACACTTGATGCCACTTGACCAGAGTGCACGGGTCCCAGGCCTGGTCCCACTGCCACAGGCCAGAGTCAGGTCTTTCGCCAGCTCCCCCAGTTGTTGCTGCAGGGGTGCCTTTCTTAATCGCCTAACGTGTAAAGCCATGCTCGCCTTGTGACTAGGTCCCTGTCGGTTATTTGTAGGTGTCACCGACAAGCTTTTGAGTGTTGTGCCCCACCCTGTGTTCCTCACAAGCCCTGGTGATTCTTAGGCACACCTGGGTCAGCCACGTGACAGCAGAGCTGACCATAACGACCTCTGCTGAGTTTTGTGGACTCAAAATGTTTTGACCCTGGTTCTGTTACTGATGCCATTTGCTATTTCTAATCTTCATGGGATGCATGAATCAGGTGGGAATTTCACGCTCGGTGCCTGATCACTGCGGGGAAGGGCTACGTTCTGGAGGCCAGCCTGAGGAGCAAGGTATTTTCAAGGTCGTAACGCTGTTTAAACGACGCGATCCGTTTAAGAAGCTATTTTCCAGTTTAATGTCAAGAAGAGTCACCTTGCCCCTCCACTTACTGACACCTTCATAAGAAGGTACCTTAAGAACTGCCAGGCCGTGAGCTTTGGGCAGCACGTAAGGAACCGTCTCATCCAACCTCTTCCGTGTAGCCAGGAGCCGGCGTGGCCGTGGGACCATACGCCTCCCCGAGATCGCGCACCTGGGTCGCCGTGAGTGACAGAGCCACGTTCCCGCCTCCGGCTCCCTGCTGCGCTCATCACCGCAGGCCACACCCAGGTGACACGAAGGACAACTCAGGTCCCTGTAACACGGGCCGGCCGCAGCTTCCCCCACACCAGACCCACCCGCTCCCACAGGGCGGCTGTGTGCAGTGGGCGGCTGTCCGGGAGGGCGCCCGCAGCCCGAGGGCCGCACCTCCCTCCTGGGGAGAGGGCGTGGGCAGCTTCGGGCAGCTTTTGCCCGCACAGCGAACGCTGGCCTGGGGCCTCCGTAAAACGAGGAAAAACCAGCTTCCAAGTCAGTCTCTCGCGTTTTAACCCCCGCTCTGTAAACCGGGAAATGACTTCGTGGGGCTTTTGAAGCCCCAAAGACCCTTGGTTTGCAGGCGGAATAAAGAAGGACAGGTGCTTGCTCTGTGGGCGTGGCCTATAATGATACAATAAACCCAAAACGCCCATCCCCGTCCGGTTCCACAAGCATGACGCTCTCTTGTTTTTACTAGAATAATTCTGATCAGCTCTGTCAACACCCTCAGTGTGAATTCGTGAGTTTGGAAATAGGGACCTTGGGAGGGGCCTCAGCACGATATCTTTACTTACCCACCACCCACTTGTTCATGCATTAATTAGTTTAGTTCCCCACTTATTTACTTTTGGGGACGCTCCTGGCTTCAATTATTTACTCATTTGTTTGTGTGCTGCTCAGGAGAGGTTACCACGTAGAGGGCACAGGATTTAAAAGGTGTGGAAGGGCTGACAGGGAAAAATAGATCAGTTTCCCATCCCCTCCCCACCTAGGACTGGAAACTACTTTGTACCAAATGAGAATTGGCATCCGTTTCTGGGACAGCCCGCTTGCTCACCATCGTGTGTGTGTGTGTGTGTGTGTGTGTGTGTGTGTGTGTGGCACAAGTGACACAAGTAACAACCTGCCATGTGTACATTGCTCCAGTGCTTCTCGACCGGGGTCTATCTGCCTCCCAGTGACATTCAGCAATGTACTGGAGACATTTTTTGGCTGTCACACTGGAGGTGGGCAGCTCCTGGCATCTGATCGGCAGAGGCCAGGGACACCGCTCAACATCCTAAAACACACAGGACAGCCCCCCGCCACCGAGAGCGACCCGACCCAAAATGTCAAGAGAGCTGGGGTTGGGAATAGCCAGATTTTATTACTGGTTGTTGTTTTTCTTCTTCTTCTTCTTCTTAAGCTATTTTGACTATGGAAAGAAGAGTTTAAAGTTGCCAGGGAACAGGAGATGGATGTTATTTTCAGATCCCCAGCACCTGGCAGAAAGCATGGCTATGAGTAAGTGCCCTTTGAATGCAAAGATGATGATTATTTATGGGAGCTGTTTAAATAAAATTAAATTCAATCAATTAAGTAAAAAGAAATGAAATGTAGTGTGAGCTGTTCTTTCTTTAAGCCTGAAATCCTGCCCTGTCTGGAGCAGAGGGTAGAATTTGGAGGGCGTATCACAGATCTTTGGACCCAAAGAAAACAGCGTGGCTTCTGAAACGTTCCATTTTGGAAACAAACATCAGAGAAATTAGCCTCCTAAGAGTGGCCCCAGGTCCTTCACCTGTCCTCACTTACAAAGACAAGTTATTAAAACAAGCAGAAAGCTTGCCTGGCTTTTTAAACCATGAGGCCAGCCACCCTCCCTCAAAGGCATCAGAACACACATCACTGAAGGGCTGGAAGGTGTTTCAACCTCATCAAAAGCCATGAAAAGCAGGACTCCCTTTGTATTGGTGCTTTCGGGATGTCTGTCAGGATTGATGTGTATTTTCCATCAGGACCGCTCGCAATGCAAGCCCCTTTCCAAAACGCATCACACAAAGCCATCCTAGCAATGACCTCTACAGTTCCGGGCTGGACGGAGAATATTATCTTTATGGGGGGAAAAAAAATGGATCTCTTTAATCAGCTTAAAAAAAACATTGTGAACAGTCACTTCTCTTATTTAAAAGTTTAACTTTACTTTCATCAATTTATAATCAGAGTTCCTCTGGTATGTTTGATTCCTGACAAACAAGGATAAAAGTCTAGTGCCCCCATTGCTAATGAGATGATAAAGCAGCAGGGATCGAGTTTTTAATTACTACAGGCGCTGCACTGGAGAGGTACCGACGATATTTTCTATGGCATGTCTAAGTTGTAACTTCGGGCTTATGACAGCCCTGCTGCGCTCCAGCGCCTTTGAAGATCAGTCATCTTTGTCTCCTGAGAACACACAAAAATTTCTGAGCCAGAATCCTGGGGGGCTGGCAATTATTGGCATAACCTGGTCCAGGTTCCCCTCTTCAGCCACCATGCTCAGTGAGGGTCCAGTTGCTTAATGCCTGCCATTACCCGGAAAGGGAAATTGGACATTCAGGATGTCTGTGAACTTTGTTACTCAAATGATACCCATCCTCACGCACCCAGCATGGGCTTCCTATCAATAATGAAATGCTTAATTGAATTGGGAGATTTCTGGTATTTCCGTTTTCATTTCTTTTCAAAGTCATGCTTGAGATTTTTTTTTGTGTAAAAGCCTTATTTTTATACACTTTTGTAGACGTGTATTATACCTATCACTCTAACCTCTTTAAACCTATTTCTAACAATATGCTCTTTGTTAGTGCAGACAGTTGATAATTGGAGTTTTTAAAGGTGCCATTTTGGGTCAAGTGTGTGAAATGGATAGGTCACATACTCTTCCCCTGTCTGAAACGGAAGCTAGGCATGGATTCCATTAACTCTCACATTCACAAAACGCGCATGCGACACACACACACACACACACACACACCCCATCACTGGACGGCCAGGGCGCTCAACATATAAGCCTTGCTCAAAAACCCACTTTTAGCCATAAAAGCCAGAGCACAGGATTAATCTGACTGTGGACGATCACCAACTCAGTCCAAATCCAACTGACCAGCTCATCAAACAACTACCCAACTCATCAAATAACTAACCGGCTTAACCAACCAAATAATCTTTGATCACTCAAGTAATTTCTAAATTATAAGGGAAGAATTGAGACTCAGAACGATAAGCATTGACAGAGCCTACCAAGTGGTTTAAATTTCTAAGATTTTGGATCATAAATATAAAAATGCACCCTCGGCTACTACATTGGAAAAACCCACACGAGAAAAGAGATTTACAGAAAATAAATGTAAATTGACCATTTTTGTCCACTTATCCCTCTAAATTTACAATACCCATTAGGAATTCCTATTTTTAGCAAAACAACTTTATGGTCTTAAAAAATACCGTCTATGTGAAATGTGAAGACCACATACATGCAGCTCATTTTCTTCTTGGCAAAGTGAAAAATGTTTTCATTGTGTAATTTATGCATATACTACAGACTTCATATTACTCGTAGGAGTCAGGATAGACCGATACTGCGACAAACTGTGCAAAACCTCAACGGCTGCACACACTACATGCATAGTTCTCGTCCACGGGGGTCCGTGCCACAGGCCTGGGTGGTCAGTGCCCCTGCAGCTGTCCTCAGGGCTGCTCCTTGTGCCCAGCAGCACCCCTATCTTCTCGGATGGCGGAGCCACCACTGGACCCTCCACACGTCAGGCTGCAGGGGAAGGTCCAATGTGAAGACCTCCTGGGGGCTCCAGGGGCCATGCTCAGAAGTGGTGGTTTTATTTTGCACACCTTCCATCAGCCAGAAAGGGGTGACTAGGAGTCATGTAGACCTGGCTTGGTCAAAACTTTAGTAACTTTTCTGCATTCATTGCAATAATACTTTACCCATATAGAAGGCTTTATAGTTGTTGAGGCTTTTCTTGATATTATCTCATTTCAGCCTCAGAGTCACGGAATTAGACAGAGATGATTATTATTTACAGATAAGAAAACTGAAGTTCAAAAATACTCATTTTCTTGCTAGAGGTCAGGCGGCTGGAACCAAGAGCTGGAACCCAATGCTGGCTTTTTCACTTCCCTTTTCCTTTCATGTCTGTTAGCTCACATGATTGCCTTGATTTATGAAGTCTATTGTCTTTTAGAAATAGTTGTTTAGATGAGAGTAAAAGCCCGCCAGAATTAAAATGTTTAATCATTAATGACTTGAGTTACTCATTACCCACATGCAATAAAATAAGTGCATTTCTAGAGCTTATTGGGTACAAGGCATTGTTCCAAGTGATTTTATATTTGCAAATTCTTCTAATGCTTGGAGCTACATTACTAGGTGATCACCATCATGATCATCATCACCATGACCACCACTGCCATCATCATTATCACCATCAGCTCCACCATCACCATCGCCATCATTATCACCATCATCATCACCATTACCTTCATCACCACTATCTCCATCATCACCACCATCACCACCACCATTTCCATATCATCACCATCATCACCATCACCATCACCATTATCACCATCATCTCCATCATCACAATCATTACCATCACCACCATCACCATCATTATCACCATCATCACCACCATCACTATCACCATCACCATCATCACCATCATCATCACCACCATCATCACCATCAGCTCCACCATCACCACCATCATCACCACCAGATCCATCATCACCATCACCATCACCATCACCATCACCATCACCATCACCATCTCCATCATCATCACCATCACCACCACCATTCCCATATCATCACCATCATCACCATCATTACCATCATTATCACCATCACCACCACTATCATCACTATCATCATCACCATCATCTCCATCATCACAATCATCACCATCACCACCATCACCATCATCACCACCACTACCACCGCCACCACCATCACCATCACCATCATCATCACCATCATCTCCATCATTATTTCTATCATCATCTCCATTTTATAGGGAGTTTGAGTGACCTGCCCAGGGCCGTGCACCAATAAGTGTCGGCGAGGGGTTTAAGCCCAGGCAGTTGGACCGCAGAGTTCACACTGCAGTCAGTACTTATTTGAGGCAGTCAACGTAGACTTATTATTAATAGCTTCCCACTGTAAATGACTGTTAAGTGTAAATATTTAACCGAAATGCAATAAATGTAAAAATAAACAAGGAGAATACTTTATTCCTTTGACTATGATCAAGGTTTTTTCACTTTAATGAGAACTTTAAAATATAATTGCTTGCAGAATATTTTGTAGAAAATATTATTTTAATAAATGCCAACTTTAGGTACCGGTAATTCTCTTTATGTACCTATCTTGTTAGAGTTATGGCAACATAGACATAATTTTTTTGCTATTTTCCTTAATGTTACTTTTATGCAATGTTCCCCTGTATTAATGTAGCTGCTGTACTTGATAATCTGAGTACTTATATTCAATCATACTGCTGAGCCATTTCCTGAGCATTCCCCAGTACCTAGGCATAGAATTCTTTCCAATTCCTCACCATTATAAATACTCAAGCTATAAATATTCTGGGTAAAGTCTTTTTAGATGAGTGGTTTACTGGGTTACAGTCCACAGAATGGGATTTTTAGGTCAAAGGTATGGATAATTTCATTGCCGCTGTCACATATTTCCTCATGAGTGTGTTAAGTTTTATAGAATATGGAACATATAATAATTTCTGATGTCTTTTAAATCTCATTACATCAGTTAGGATGCCTTCACCACAGGAGACTATTCAAGGTGCGTTTCTAAGCCGTTTGGAAGGAAATGGTGTCAGATATCAGCTGGGACCCCGATGTTTCCCCCTCTCCCCCCGCCATCCTTTATAAAGTGGCTTCTCCTCTTAAACTGACAACCATCGGGGACCCAGGATGGCTGCCAGAGTTCCACCAGTGGGGAGGAAGTAGGGTGTCTGGTGTCATGGCCAGCTGACTGGGGCAACAAATCAGGTGAAAGATGGCGGTGCTCAGGCTGGAGTGGTAGCATTGAAGAAGGGGTCCAATTATGGAGCTATTGTGAAGACGAAGCTGAGTTTTCCGACAGTCGGATGTGTGTTGTGCAGGGAGGTATGGACTCTGACTCCAGATGGGGCTTGATCCCCTCTGCGCCCCCAGGACAGGCTGTTACATGAGAAAAACACAAGCCACACACACTGTCTCTTCCTGGGTGTGTTTACATATATCCAGGTAAGTAGGCAGCAAAAGGGATAGAGATAGGTAAGAGCGTTCACAGCCATCGCCTCTGGGAGGAACCCTCAGATGTAGGGTCGGCGGCAGAGGGGACGGAGCTGAGGATGCACACGCAGCATTTACAACGTGTATTTCGTTCACATTTTTTTTTTATTATTATGAGCGTCCATTCCTCTACGTGATGTTCTTAAATGTTTGAAACCATTTCCAAAAATCAAAATTTCCGAGTATGGCCCAAGAAAGAATACAGGGCAATATTAAGATGAATATGTGCTTCATTGTGATGCTCTTGGAGTGACATTTAAAGATGGCTATGTGCAGACAGACAGATCTCCTAGAGACAAAGATGATCTCTGTAAAGATGCAGGAGACACTGGTCAGGGCCGGGTCCCTCGGCCATGTTCCTGGCCTGGGGTGAAACGGCACCTTCCTTTGCACAGGTACTTTTTAAATTTGCTGTCTTGTGCATATATTACCTACTTAAAGTTAGTCACTTAAATGTTAAAATAAAGGATAGAAAGAAAAAAATGGAAATGCCCAAGGAATAATACACACGAACCAAAACAGGAACCAAATCTGAAACACCCTCTGTGGTCATCACCATTTCTTTAGACTGGTTTTAGGTGAAGTCTGGTTGACAAGGGGAACAGAGCAGGTGGCTTGGAAGGACTTTCCACGACCCTAAGAGATTCTGTAATTTCTCATTGATGTGGATCGCTTCACTTCTAAGTTAAAAGAGAAAATGGGGTAAATCTAAAAGCAACAGTCAACAAAAAGCGGTAGATATTTACGGAGCTGAGGCACTGACTCAGGCATCTGCCTGCTTCCCAGGGGTCACCAGTGACCCCCATCACTTGGGAAACTGTTTTTAAGTTGTTCAGGACACAATGTTTTGCAGGCAAAAGGACAATGGAGAATCCAGCAGTCGCTGTGGTTTGGTGGGCTGGTTAACTTCTAAATGTGTTTAAATGTTTGCCTCTTTTTGTAGTTAAAAGCACGAGTGTTGGTTTCTCTTCTTACAAAAGTCACAGATTAATAATCTCTTCCATTTCCGTTTAGAATTACCAAGAGCAGCCATGGAGGGGATGAGTGAAAGCAGAAAGATGCTTTGGTAAAAGAATTGACACCAAACTACAGTCGTTCTGATGAATAAATGAATTGGGGCCAAGGCCGAACGATGAACGTTTCAGCAAGTCTGAAATTAAAAACAAACATTCTTGAAACGTGAATGTGTTTCGTTCCAACCGCAGAAAAGCAAACATGGAAAAATCCATCTCGTGATAAGAGGAGGAAAAGGGTAAAATTGTTGACAAAATCTTGGCTTTCCTTCCAGATATGGTCTGTGGTTTGTATGACATCAACACATTCTGAATGGCAGATTATTTAACAATTTCAAAAAAAAAATTTTTTTTTAAATGATCCAGTTAGCAAAAGGTCTGGTGTGCAGACGGCCACCTACCCCGGGGCCCAGGAGAGGAAGTGTCCCTGTGGCCCGGGCTCACGCCAGTGCTCTGCCCAAACCCGCCCCTGCTCACACACACTGCACTCGCCAGACACATGCCAAGCCGTGTGATTTTTCCCTGCTATGTTAAAAATGCATTGCTATTTTTTTCAAGCATGCTTCGATTAAAGGGGGCACATCTGTTTTAAGTCCTCTTTTATGAAAATTACTGAGCTTCCTCAATGCACTTATCTTTTAATTTCGAAATTCTTTGTCGCAATAACTTGAGATAATAACCAACCATATTTCTGGCCCCTTTAAAAAAATAAAGGGTTGGGGGGCGGGGGGCTAGGAGAACAGAAAGCCGGAATGAGCCATTTCTGGGCTTTGAACTCCTTTCTCTAATCCTCCCCCTTCAGGCCTGGGTGGAAGGGCCCCCTCATTTGCGTTTAGAGCGGCTGAGTCGCCCGCCCCATGGCAGCTAGCTTCTCCCCCAGCTGCAGCACGGCCCAGCTTGAGGCTACAGGATTATTCATCAGCTGCCCGGCAGGGGGGAGCCCACGCTCACAGTCACGGCTCTGCAGCACAGGCTTCTTCTTCCCTTTATTAGTCTCTTTATCCCCCCACCCAACCCTTTATACAAAGTTTCTCACCCTCTCCCAGCCCAGGGAGGGGTTAACTTGATTGTACAGGACAGTGGATCACTTTTTAATACCCGCCCCTCCCACTTCCAGCACTTTTGTTTTGAATAGCACTCGACAAGCACGGGTTTATTCACTGTATGTCTTTCTGCTTTTTCACTGGTGTTCAGGGCACTCGCTCCCAGATGTGGTCACGGATTGGGCAGACTGGGGTCAAACACCGTGAGGTTCCTCCTCCAGGTTTCCTGTACCCTGTCCTGCTTCCTCTGGGCGTCGATTAAATGAGCCCCTGGTGTAAGGTGGGAAACAGGATGCTACTGGGCGGCCCCGGAATGGCTACACTGGGGGGCAGGGCCCAGAAGGCACGGACAGTCGGGGGGTACCTGGTCTGTGGCTGCCCCACTTCTTGGCTGCAGTTTCATGATGTTCAGCATGAAGCAGAGTTAAACTCTTGGCTTTCGTCCACGTCATGTGGGCCTAATGACATTCCCAACAGAATTCATAATCATCCGAGGAGAGGGATGCTGAAAGGCCCGATGTTTGCTGTGTGCTGTGCTGGGAGGCTAAGGAGAAAAGACGGGGGACCTGGAGGATGGGTTCCTGCCTGCACTCCCCCCCCCCGCCCCTCCCCACCCCTGGAAGCCTGAACACTGGCATCCTGGAAACATTCAGTTCCATCGCAATAGTCACGCCTACGATGTCGACTGGGAAATTTCCTGAGTAACTAGCCACATAAGAACATGAGACAGGAGATGAGAGTAAAATTTAGGGAAATTCTATGGCGTTTCTCCACACACCCCCAGCCCCGCTCCGTACAGTGTCACGGTCTTTCCCCCTTTATCTTGCTGGACAGGGTCAGAAAAGACAAAAGGCACCCAAGTAGACATCATGGAGGGGTCAGAATTCTGTGAGTCTTCCTGGTGCTTATTTTATGGTTTAATATTTTCTTACTTAAAGGAACGAGCCAGTGCCACAGTGTGGATTCACGCAACAGTGCTAAAGCCAGACGCAAAATGTGTATCACGTTTGGATCCATTTATGTGCTGACAGGGAAAACAAGTCCAGGCTTTCAGAAGTCGGGTTAGTGACTCCCCTGGTGGGATGGGGCCCCAGGGACCCCCTGTGTGCTGGAGATATTTGCTACCTGGATGGGGGGTGGTTACCTCAATGCATGCAGACGTAAAAATCCACCGACTTGAGCACTTGAGGTCTGTGCGTTTGAGTGCGTTATATGGACACAGAAGACCCCCTTTTTACAAAACTTGGAGCCTCTAGAGCTATTTTTGAGTCTGACCCAGGGCATGCCTGGTTTACTTCTGGCTGGATGATAAGATCTATGCGGTATTAATATTAGCAGGGTATGGAGCTTGGGGGAGGAGCCTTATTATAAAAAGGCAGGTGTCAAGACAGGGGACAGCAGCCAGCCGTGACGGGGCTGGACTCCTGCTGCCGGGGAAGCAAAATCACTCTTCCGGCGGCTGGGACGTCTGGCCCCGTTATGCTACTTAAACAGGCCCCAAGGAGATGTATCAGCAAATGCCCTACCCGAGAGGGAGGGAGCAGCTGGCAGGCCCAGGGAGGCCCCTGGCATCGCAAAATGAAGATGGATTGATGGGTGGGCAGGGGGCTGGACAGACAGAGGGATGGAGGACACAGCAGATGCGGCAGGATGCTCACTGCAGCATCTAGGGTGCGGGCCGTGGGTGTTCCCTCTACTATCCTACCCAGTTCTCCATATGTTTGAAACATTTTATAGTCCTGGGGGGAAAGAGTCAGGCCCCTGCCTTTCTGTTTCTGCAAGCTGCAGCACCACGAGAGCTTGTGGGATGGAGCACGTCCCCTTTGTCACTCATTATAACCTCAGCAGTGTGGTCCAAAAACACCCAAATATATTTCGGGAAGTAACTGGTTTGTTTTGTTTTGTTTTTTTCCATGTTGAGGTGATTTCTCAAGAAAAGTCTCTTCATATCTACTTTGGGGCACCATATAGAGCTCTTTTAACTTCAGCTGTCTAGAGAGAAAGCTCAGCATCCCCTTCCTAGGCAGTGCCCAGCTAAGGATGAAACGAATCTCTACTTTCCTTCCTAGGACAACTTTGTTATCCATAGCTGGGTTGGGACGAGAGCCCCACCTGCGCTGTCGGAGCTGCTGGGAGCCTGCGAGGTCGCTGGTGGGCGTGAAGAGTCACCAGCTGCCCCCCAGGTGTCAAGGGGCCTATCCCCTAGGGAGGGCATTTAACAAAGCAATACATTTCATAGGAGACCCTTTTCTGAAGCGCTTTCAAACACACCCCCAGCTGAAAGATTCTTAGAAGTCAGAAAAAGGAGGCCTATGTCAGACAACCTCTGAAGCAGCGGACAACCTGGAGAGTGAAAGGCGGGGTCAGATTTGAGAGGCTGGAGTCTCAAGTAGGGTCCCAGGGCAGGTGGGCGGGGTTTATTGTGGCCCCTCCCACTGGGTCTCCGCTGTGAACCACTGGGAACTAAAGATTTGGACTCCTGCCACCCTTCATGCATTCTGTCCCAGAACGGGACGGGGCTGATTTCAATCTTACCCCAAACCAGAGTGCAGCGTCTTCCTTATAAAAAAAGGACGTTGTGTCCGCTGAACCTCACAACCTCTGGAAGGTCACGGTGAAGGTCAATCAGAAAGCAAAGTAAGGCAGATGTGTGTCTTTTTCAGTGGGTGGCTTGTGCAGCAGCATGTACCTCTCTATGAAACCAAACATTCTAAGGTAAACAATGAAATGTCCCCCCATTGCTTCTTGATGTGTCTCTCTCTTTGGAGATAACTGTGGTTTATGAATCCTTTAGGACGGGTAGTAATGGAATTTAGTTACGTTGGATCTTTTGTGTGTGAATAGGACCATCTTAAAAGCCCTGTTCGTAGGGCTCGTGTAATGGAAAGCATTTAAAACCTCTTGTTCACGATTGCCCATCCGCCTCGAGTCTTACAAAGAGGTAGAGATGGCCCCTGATACGCTCTCAATTTGATGGGTCTTTACGTGCTTAGACTTTGGTCAATCAGTTAAATTTTCTTCATAAAAATGAAATAGATTTAAAATTTACTGATACTAGTAACAATAATTTATAATTATTTTAAAATCATATGCACAATTTACAGTCTACATACTAGAGGTTACATGTCGTATAGTATAGCATTACCCTATACTATATACATGTAATAATAGATTATACCATAATAGAAAAACATAACTCTATTATTACATATCATATGCAGCCTGCTTTGACATGAACCCACATGGTCTTGAGCTTCCTATACAGTATTTTTCGGCCTCAGTTTCCCCTGTCAAGTGGGAGAAGCACAGGTCCCTGGAGCGTTGTCACCAGCGTCACACAGCGCTTTCCCCACACCTGCGGGCCTGCGTCTCCGCCAGTATCAGCCGTGCTTCGTGGGAATCTGCCCTCCCTGCCATTTATTCAGCTCTGGAATCAGGGGAAGAGAAAGACATTTCCTGTCCAGCTGCAGGCTGTCCTTTCACCTCCACGTTCGCATGCCCAGACGGCTGGCACTCAGGGCCCCTCCTGCGGTCCCCTCACTGCTGCTTTTTGCCATCCTCTCGTGAGACAAGGACACGGGTGGGGGCGGGGGCGGAGACAGACAGCAAACACACCACATTGGAGGGTAAACGAGGAACTGCTGTCAAGCTTTCCAGGACCCTAATGAGAATCTTAAACCAACCATTTCACTTGAAAACTGCTCCCCGAGAGCCACCTAGGCCTGACCCGTGGAAACCAGGCCATTCCCTGCAGATTAGCTGACAACACCATCACCCACTTCAAAGAGAGAACTTGGGGCCAGTTCTTATGAAAAACAATTGGACGGTTTCAAAATCTTCCACATTCTAAATTCGGGAGGAGGGCCGTTAAAATGCTACTGTTGTTACTGCTACGCTAACACTCACACTGAACACTAAATTCATAGTTTGGAATAAGCAGGAAACATATTACTCGTGCATTTTTCGGAAGCGATGACACATAGGACAGAGAGAGTTTATGGCCTCATGATGTGCTGAGGCTTCTAAGGTGCTTCAGAATATCCTGAAGAAGAATCAGGAATGTGAGTGGACAGCTGGTATGTCGCCCCATCCCAGCTATTGCCGTCAGAGTCCACGCTTGCTTCATGAATTAATTGAACCCGCAAGGAAATGCCGTTCTTTTATAAAGAGGTTAAGATATGCAATAGAATCAACCCAACAATGAAAGAAAAAAACGCCAGGAAACTGAATGTCCCATTCAACAAAACTCACACGGGGGGGGGGGGAGAGAGAGAGAGAGAGAGAGAGAGAGAGAGAGAGAGAGAGAGAGAGGGAGAGAATCTGCTGATGGATGGACATACGTGCCCCCCCCATTCATATGTTGAAGCCCTGTTCCCCCGCCGTGCGATAATATTAGGAGATGCGGTCCTTGGGGCTGATTAGGGTTAGGTGAGGTCATGAGTGTGGGGCCCTACGATGCGATCAGTGCCCTTGTGAGAAGAGCCGCCAGCGAGCTGGCTTCCTCTTACTCTCTCTCCACTGTGTGAGGACACAGCAAGAAGCTGGCCACCTACGAACCAGGAAGAGAGCTCTCACCAGAAACTGGCCATGGGCTCAGGCCTCCAGCCTCCAGAACCGTGAGAAATCAACGTCTGTTCTCTACGCCTCCCAGTCTGTGGCATTTTGTTAGGACAGCCCGAGCCGACTAAGATGATGATGATGATGATGATTATTTTTATATTTTATCCTTATTCTTTCTGATGATGAGTAAAAGCCAAACCAACGGGGCCATGCATGAAATTGAGGGAATTCCACACCATGGTGTGCCGATACCTTGGGCGGGGCTGTGGGTGGCCGGAGACTCGACTCGACTCATTGTGCAGACCAGCTCTTGTCCTGCGAGTGTGTCCAGAACATCCTGTGGGAGGACTCCTCCCTTCCTGACCACCTGAGCAGGTGGCATGTTTCTCACAGGTCGAAACGTTCGTCCATTCAGTATACATTTATTGAGTCCTGTGATGTGGCGAGCATTGTGCCAAGGGCTGCGAACAAAGCGAAGACGTTTCCCTCTGGGGAGCTTGCACATTCGTGGAGGACAAGTTGAGATAAGTGTTATGGAAAGCACCAAGCTCAGTGGGGCAGAGAACAGAGGGCTAGAGCTGCAGAGGGGCAGTTAGGGATGTTTCCCCCCAGCAGCGCATCAGTCCAGGTCCAGTCACGGCAACACAGTCCACAGCAGGCGTTTCAACAGCCGGGTCGGTACAGGATGGGTAACACCGGTGTTGTAGGGCTGACCAGAGCCAAAGGGAACATGGAATAGCATGGCGATCAGAACCGCAGAAGCCACTGCCAGCCTAGGACTGGGGCAACAAGGGGATGAGGTTGGGGCTATCAGCACCCCAAAGTTCAAAACAGAGGATGCTACCCAGTTGGACCAGGTGCCTCAGGAGCTCACAGGAAGGTCCATGCTACTAGTACTCCTGGGGGTGCTTCTGGGACTTAGAAAGTTGGGGGCTGCTATTGGGGTGAGGAGCCATTGCTGGGTGACTCTGACAGCACCAGTGAACCAGGAGGGAGGCAGGCCCTTCTCCTCCGGAGAATCTCTCTCTAGCACTGAGCCCCTCGTTGTCTGAACCAGCCGGTAAAGGAGAAACCTGCTCAGAGCGTCCCAGACCTGGCAGCACCAACCAGGCTGTGGAAGGACCAGTGTCCAGCTGACCGAGGACAAGCAGAGATGGCAGTGGAGTGAATGGTGTCACGCTGACAGCTGGGGGCACATGCTTCAGACAGGGCAGCGCCCCAAGGAGAGAGTGCCGGGGACCTTCAGGGACTGTGGCTAGTGTGAAATGACCAGGGGCTATTTCTCCACTTATTTTACCTGATGGCTCATGTGCCTGCGGTCAATACAAGTAGACTTCCTTCTACATTCCCCAAGTAAATAAGCTGAATCCTACTGTGTCCAAGACCCTGAACAGTCTCACAGCCTGTCTCAAGCAACTTCTATAGTCACCTACCTTTTATAGCATCCTGAAGTTGCTCAACACTATTTTTTAAAAGATTTTAAAGGTCACAGAGACGATCCTGCCAGAAATGCCCAGTTTCTAACTTTAGTGCTTGTCTGGAATCTTCTTTCTTCTTACTGTCTGGAACACAGGTCAGTCTGGGGAAGGCATCTTGCCACCAGGAGGTGACCATGTTGGTGAAAGTCACTCACCAAGGATGACGGGGCAGGAAGGTGGAAGGAGGGTCAGATACTACTGACATGGTGGAGCTGTGGTCTCAGCGTGGCTTTCCTATATTTTGACTTCTTGTTAGGTGACAAAAAATAACGATGGGTCATATTTTACCCCAGTAAAATTTGACATTGGTTTGTTAGCAAGCAACTAAGAAAGAAAAGTCCCTGCCAAATAGTGTCACAATGTCTTAATGACAATCGCAGGTGACACAGGACATGGTTGTCTCATCCCCTCCCTCTTGGCTGTGAAGTTTCTTTCATCTCTTGAAGAGATGTAATGATCCCCTCGGCCACTGGTTGCGCCCCTTGGCATGCGGTGGCTAACCGACCCTTTGCACATACCTGAGCTCCGTCTGTCTGTGGGTGTCTTCTTTCTTCATCCCTTCAAGCACTTGGATGTCGCTTAGGAAGAAAAAAAAATATGGAACTGGAGTCCTTCCTCTAAGACAAATATTTGTCTTGGTGATAGCCTATCAAGGCCCACATTCCAAAGCCAAGTCGTAGAGTAGTTTTTTGATAACCTTTCAACGACCACGAAATCCAACGTGCTGACAGCGTGCATATGTCAATGAAGCAGTGAAAAGGTGAACAGCTGTGACCAAGTTGGAGCCAGGACAGGCCATGGTGACAGCTCTGTCACAACTGCTGCCTGGCCCTCGGCGAGTCTGAGGCCACGGAGAGCAAAGCGGACGTTGATTTCAGAGACGGAAACTGTGCCTTAGAATCAGTGCGACACTAAGGACTGAATAAGGTGGTTTTTATGGCAATTGCTTTCTTGCCACCATGAAGGGCCGTGGTGCAACTACTTTGGGATTGAATTTGAGATGTACTTGAAAGGAAGAACCAGGAGTGGGTTTTTGATATCTAACCATAAGTAATACTACTTAGTTCTTAATTAGCATCTGTACCCAAAAATGGGCAGGGGGTGTTGGCGTAGGTCAAATAATCAAACCCTGGGTAACGTAGTCCCTGAGATTCCCCAACAGGCAAAGGAAACATTTCATGGAATCTGTGGAGTGGGAATTTGGTCCTGAGGACACAGTTCACTGCTCAGAGGGAGGGGCTCACCAGCACCCGAATCCTACAGTGTCACATGCTCTAGTTCACGACTGCTTCTCGTGCGTGGGGGGGCGGCTGATTCAGTGACCAGCTCTTAGGTTGCCAGACTTGAAAGCCTGACCGTCCACCCACAGCTTTGTCCCCTGACCGCCTGTCTTCCCAGCAGGCTCGTCCCCTGCACACGCCGTGGCTCCTGAATGTGCGCCCTCTGCCCAGGGCCCCCGCCACCCCGGCCTCGCTGGCCACCTTCCAGCTCCTCACTGGACTGTGGCATGTCCCCTGCTACACGTGGTGTCCTCAGCTTCTCCCCGTCCCCCTGCGGCCACTCTCACTCATCCTGTAAATCAGAATTTTCCAATCGATCCTGCGCACAAGCTGCCGTCAGAAAAGCATTTAATCACCTCGCTTTCACACTCTGATAGGCACCTGACATTTTCTATTCTGCTCTACTATTTTTTTTTTTAAATAAAAAGTGCTGGTCGCAACCCAGGAAATAAATTTCTGACTTGTTCCCGATACATGGCTCACAGGACAGGCAGCCCTTCCCAGTGATGCCTCCCCGGGTCCCACAGGCTGGCTGGGCCTCTGTCACCTTCATTGTCATTTATCTAGAGTTCCTTTTTACATCACCTGTCACAGTGTGTGGTTCCATGGGAGTGTGTGCATGTGTGTGTGTGTGTGTGTATATGTTTCCGTGTGTGTGTGCATGTGTGTGTGCACGCATGTGTGTGTGTACACGTGTGTGTGTGTGTCATTATTGCACAGGTGTCTGTATTCCCTACTGGACTCTGGCAAGGCAGAGCCAGCATCTCATTTCCCACCATTCACTAGGAGAGTCCCCCAGATAAGACCCTTCTGGAGACTTCTGCCCCGTGCCCCCATCATGGGCTGATTTTCCTAAAGTGGGGGGCAGGGCATCAACAGTCCGGGACCTTGTTCCCGTTCTGCCAAGTAACTTAGAACAGATTCTGTGTCTCCCTTCCCAGATGTCAGCTGTTCCTCTAGATGACGGAGGAGGCAGTGGGGAAGGGGACGAGTTCCGGGTCACTGCAGGCAAGAGACTCGGCAACAGGCTGAGCTCTCTCCCTCCCGAATGCCGAAGACCCTGGCCCGCGCGGTGATGGCCAGAGGGTCTGGTACAGAGAGAACACCCCAGGAGTGCATGTTGAGGGCCATGGCTGTTGTGTTACACGCCATGTGGGGACCAGCGGCAGCTAAGAACGAATAGAAAGCCGTGACGTAAGTCTCCCAGGGGGAAACCGGCGTGGAATCAGGCCAGTTTATGAACACACCGGACGCTGGTCCAAGCCCCCTCGACTCCCACTGGACTGGCCTCCCTCCTCCGGCTTTGCCCCCCAACGCACTCTCTCCTCCTCACAGCCATCCTCTGTGCCCTCACTCTCCCTCAGAGTCAAAGCCACCAGCCCAGCCAGGTCTCCCTCCCCTCCCC